>NW_027591042.1:0-126270 GCF_964213995.1 Mustelus asterias | reverse complement strand
TATCTCTCTCTCTGTTATCGTGTCCCTCTATCTCTCTCCTCTCTGTTATCGTGTCTCTATCTCTCTCTCTGTTTATCGTGTCTCTATCTCTCTCTCTGTTTATCGTGTCTCTATCTCTCTCTCTCTGTTAACGTGTCTCTATCTCTCTCTCTCTGTTATCGTGTCTCTGTCTCTCTCTCTCTGTTATCGTGTCTCTATCTCTCTTCTCTGTTATCGTGTCTCTATCTCTCTCTCTGTTATCGTGTCTCTATCTCTCTCTCTGTTATCGTGTCTCTATCTCTCTCTCTCTGTTATCGTGTCTCTATCTCTCTCTCTGTTATCGTGTCTCTATCTCTCTCTCTCTGTTATCGTGTCTCTATCTTCTCTCTCTGTTATCGTGTCTCTATCTCTCTCTCTGTTATCGTGTCTCTATCTCTCTCTCTCTGTTATCGTGTCTCTATCTCTCTCTCTGTTATCGTGTCTCTATCTCTCTCTCTGTTATCGTGTCTCTATCTCTCTCTCTCTGTTATCGTGTCTCTATCTCTCTCTCTGTTATCGTGTCTCTATCTCTCTCTCTGTTATCGTGTCTCTATCTCCTCTCTCTGTTATCGTGTCTCTATCCTCTCTCTCTGTTATCGTGTCTCTGCTCTCTCTCTCTGTTTATCGTGTCTCTATCTCTCTCTCTCTGTTATCGTGTCTCTATCTCTCTCTCTGTTATCGTGTCTCTATCTCTCTCTCTGTTATCGTGTCTCTATCTCTCTCTCTGTTATCGTGTCTCTATCTCTCTCTCTGTTATCGTGTCTCTATCTCTCTCTCTCTGTTATCGTGTCTCTATCTCTCTCTCTGTTATCGTTGTCTCTATCTCTCTCTCTGTTATCGTGTCTCTATCTCTCTCTCTCTGTTATCGTGTCTCTATCTCTCTCTCTGTTATCGTGTCTCTATCTCTCTCTCTCTGTTATCGTGTCTCTATCTCTCTCTCTCTGTTATCGTGTCTCTATCTCTCTCTCTGTTATCGTGTCTCTATCTCTCTCCTCTGTTATCGTGTCTCTATCTTCTCTCTGTTATCGTGTCTCTATCTCTCTCTCTGTTATCGTGTCTCTATCTCTCTCTCTCTGTTATCGTGTCTCTATCTCTCTCTGTTATCGTGTCTCTATCTCTCTCTCTGTTATCGTGTCTCTATCTCTCTCTTCTGTTATCGTGTCTCTATCTCTCTCTCTGTTATCGTGTCTCTATCTCTCTCTCTGTTATCGTGTCTCTATCTCTCTCTCTGTTATCGTGTCTCTATCTCTCTCTCTGTTATCGTGTCTCTATCTCTCTCTCTCTGTTATCATGTCTCTATCTCTCTCTCTCTGTTATCGTGTCTCTATCTCTCTCTCTGTTATCGTGTCTCTATCTCTCTCTGTTATCGTGTCACTATCTCTCTCTCTCTGTTATCGTGTCTCTATCTCTCTCTCTCTGTTATCGCGTCTCTATCTCTCTCTGTTATCGTGTATCTATCGCTCTCTCTGTTATCGTGTCTCTATCTCTCTCTCTCTGTTATCGTGTCTCTATCTCTCTCTCCGTTATCGTGTCTCTATCTCTCTCTCTCTGTTATCGTGTCTCTCTCTCTCTCTCTGTTATCGTGTGTCTATCTCTCTCTCTGTTATCGTGTCTCTATCTCTCTCTCTCTGTTATCGTGTCTCTATCTCTCTCTCTGTTATCGTGTCTCTATCTCTCTCTCTGTTATCGTGTCTCTGTCTCTCTCTCTCTGTTATCGTGTCTCTATCTCTCTCTCTCTGTTATCGTGTCTCTATCTCTCTCTCTGTTATCGTGTCTCTATCTCTCTCTCTCTGTTATCGTGTCTCTATCTCTCTCTCTGTTATCGTGTCTCTATCTCTCTCTCTGTTATCGTGTCTCTATCTCTCTCTCTCTGTTATCGTGTCTCTATCTCTCTCTCTGTTATCGTGTCTCTATCTCTCTCTCTGTTATCGTGTCTCTATCTCTCTCTCTGTTATCGTGTCTCTATCTCTCTCTCTGTTATCGTGTCTCTGTCTCTCTCTCTCTGTTATCGTGTCTCTATCTCTCTCTCTGTTATCGTGTCTCTATCTCTCTCTCTGTTATCGTGTCTCTATCTCTCTCTCTGTTATCGTGTCTCTATCTCTCTCTCTCTGTTATCGTGTCTCTCTCTCTCTCTCTGTTATCGTGTCTCTATCTCTCTCTCTGTGTTATCGTGACTCTATCTCTCTCTCTGTTATCGTGTCTCTATCTCTCTCTCTCTGTTATCGTGTCTCTATCTCTCTCTCTGTTATCGTGTCTCTATCTCTCTCTGTTTTCGTGTCTCTATCTCTCTCTCTCTGTTAACGTGTCTCTATCTCTCTCTCTCTGTTATCGTGTCTCTGTCTCTCTCTCTCTGTTATCGTGTCTCTATCTCTCTCTCTCTGTTATCGTGTCTCTATCTCTCTCTCTGTTATCGTGTCTCTATCTCTCTCTCTGTTATCGTGTCTCTATCTCTCTCTCTCTGTTATCGTGTCTCTATCTCTCTCTCTGTTATCGTGTCTCTATCTCTCTCTCTCTGTTATCGTGTCTCTATCTCTCTCTCTGTTATCGTGTCTCTATCTCTCTCTCTGTTATCGTGTCTCTATCTCTCTCTCTCTGTTATCGTGTCTCTATCTCTCTCTCTGTTATCGTGTCTCTATCTCTCTCTCTGTTATCGTGTCTCTATCTCTCTCTCTGTTATCGTGTCTCTATCTCTCTCTCTGTTATCGTGTCTCTATCTCTCTCTCTCTGTTATCGTGTCTCTATCTCTCTCTGTTATCGTGTCTCTATCTCTCTCTCTGTTATCGTGTCTCTATCTCTCTCTCTCTGTTATCGTGTCTCTATCTCTCTCTCTGTTATCGTGTCTCTATCTCTCTCTGTTATCGTGTCTCTATCTCTCTCTCTGTTATCGTGTCTCTATCTCTCTCTCTGTTATCGTGTCTCTATCTCTCTCTCTCTGTTATCATGTCTCTATCTCTCTCTCTCTGTTATCGTGTCTCTATCTCTCTCTCTGTTATCGTGTCTCTATCTCTCTCTGTTATCGTGTCACTATCTCTCTCTCTCTGTTATCGTGTCTCTATCTCTCTCTCTCTGTTATCGCGTCTCTATCTCTCTCTGTTATCGTGTATCTATCGCTCTCTCTGTTATCGTGTCTCTATCTCTCTCTCTCTGTTATCGTGTCTCTATCTCTCTCTCCGTTATCGTGTCTCTATCTCTCTCTCTCTGTTATCGTGTCTCTCTCTCTCTCTCTGTTATCGTGTGTCTATCTCTCTCTCTGTTATCGTGTCTCTATCTCTCTCTCTCTGTTATCGTGTCTCTATCTCTCTCTCTGTTATCGTGTCTCTATCTCTCTCTCTGTTATCGTGTCTCTGTCTCTCTCTCTCTGTTATCGTGTCTCTATCTCTCTCTCTCTGTTATCGTGTCTCTATCTCTCTCTCTGTTATCGTGTCTCTATCTCTCTCTCTCTGTTATCGTGTCTCTATCTCTCTCTCTGTTATCGTGTCTCTATCTCTCTCTCTGTTATCGTGTCTCTATCTCTCTCTCTCTCTGTTATCGTGTCTCTATCTCTCTCTCTGTTATCGTGTCTCTATCTCTCTCTCTGTTATCGTGTCTCTATCTCTCTCTCTGTTATCGTGTCTCTATCTCTCTCTCTGTTATCGTGTCTCTGTCTCTCTCTCTCTGTTATCGTGTCTCTATCTCTCTCTCTGTTATCGTGTCTCTATCTCTCTCTCTGTTATCGTGTCTCTATCTCTCTCTCTGTTATCGTGTCTCTATCTCTCTCTCTCTGTTATCGTGTCTCTATCTCTCTCTCTGTTATCGTGTCTCTATCTCTCTCTCTGTTATCGTGTCTCTCTCTCTCCCTCTGTTATCGTGTCTCTATCTCTCTCTCTGTTATCGTGTCTCTATCTCTCTCTCTGTTATCGTGTCTCTATCTCTCCCTCTGTTATCGTGTCTCTCTCTCTCTCTCTGTTATCGTGTCTCTATCTCTCTCTCTGTTATCGTGTCTCTATCTCTCTCTCTGTTATCGTGTCTCTATCTCTCTCCCTCTGTTATCGTGTCTCTATCTCTCTCTCTCTGTTATCGTGTCTCTATCTCTCTCTCTCTGTTATCGTGTCTCTCTCTCTCTGTTATCGTGTCTCTGTCTCTCTCTCTGTTATCGTTTCTCTATCTCTCTCTCTTATCGTGTCTCTATCTCTCCCTCTGTTATCGTGTCTCTATCTCTCTCTCTGTTATCGTGTCTCTATCTCTCTCTCTGTTATCGTGTCTCTATCTCTCCCTCTGTTATCGTGTCTCTCTCTCTCTCTGTTATCGTGTCTCTATCTCTCTGTTATCGTGTCTCTATCTCTCTCTCTGTTATCGTGTCTCTATCTCTCTCTCTGTTATCGTGTCTCTATCTCTCTCTGTTACCGTGTCTCTATCTCTCTCTCTGTTATCGTGTCTCTATCTCTCTCTCTGTTATCTTGTCTCTATCTCTCTCTCTCTGTTATCGTGTCTCTATCTCTCTCTCTCTGTTATCGTGTCTCTGTCTCTCTCTCTGTTATCGTTTCTCTATCTCTCTCTCTTATCGTGTCTCTATCTCTCTCTCTCTGTTATCGTGTCTCTATCTCTCTCTCTCTGTTATCGTGTCTCTATTTCTCTCTCTGTTATCGTTTCTCTATCTCTCTCTCTTTTCGTGTCTCTATCTCTCTCTCTGTTATCGTGTCTCTCTCTCTCTCTGTTATCGTGTCTCTATCTCTCTCTCTCTGTTATCGTGTCTCTATCTCTCTCTCTCTGTTATCGTGTCTCTATCTCTCTCTCTGTTATCGTGTCTCTATCTCTCTCTCTGTTATCGTGTCTCTATCTCTCTCTCTGTTATCGTGTCTCTCTCTCTCTCTCTCTGTTATCGTGTCTCTCTCTCTCTCTCTGTTATCGTGTCTCTATCTCTCTCTCTCTGTTATCGTGTCTCTATCTCTCTCTCTCTGTTATCGTGTCTCTATCTCTCTCTCTGTTATCGTGTCTCTATCTCTCTCTCTCTGTTATCGTGTCTCTATCTCTCTCTCTCTGTTATCGTGTCTCTCTTTCTTTCTCTCTCTGTGAACAGTCAGATTTTGCGGTTTCCATTGGCACCAATGCCATAGATTGAAAAAGGGAATCACGGTGGCACAATTGTTAGCACTGCTGCCTCCAAGTGCCTGGGACCTGGGTTCAATTCCCACCTCGGTCACTGTCTGTGTAGAGTTTGCACATTCTCCCTGTGTCTGCTTGGGTTAAAAAGCAGACTTTCAAAGGCAATAATCTCAGAATTGCCCCGAGTATAATAGGCAATATGTACAGAAATAGGAAGATAGAAAGAATGAACAAGTGGTTGGAGAGATGTTGTGGGCGTGTCACCTTTAGATTCCTGACACATTGGGAGACGTTCTGTGGCAGCTGGAACCAATATGAGGCAGCTTAGCCGAGTCAGAACCGGGGTGAGATTAAACTCGCTGGAAGGGGGAATGGGAACCAGAGGGGGAATTCAGATTGGAAACAAATAAATCTGGTCATGGTCGCTGAGTAAAATTAGAAGGCAAGTGGATGCAAATACCAGCATTGAATGGGGTCAGAAACAGAAAATCCTTTGAGAAACAAAATTAAACCACTCTATCTGAATAGAACCAGCATTCATCACAAGGTAGATGAATTCATGTCACAGATAGAAGTAAAGAGGTGTGATCTAAATGCCATTATAGGGACATGGCTGCATGGTGACCAAGACTGGGAACTGAATGTTTAAGGGCATTCAGCATTTAGAAAGGATGGGCACATAGGAAAAGGTGGTGGAGCAGCTCTGTTAATAGTGGAGCAGTACCTTGGTGAGAGAGGACGTTAGATGGAAGATTGAGATGTAAGATCTGTTTGGATGGAGCAGGAGCAGCAAAGTCAGAGCTGGTATTGGTCACCAAGTAGTGGTGGTTATGTCGGGCATGGAATCAGCCAGAAAATTCAAGGTGCTTGTAACAATTACAGTAATTATGGTTGGGCTTCAATCTACATTTAGATCGGGGCAACCTATTGAGCACTAATGACATGAAGGACACATTCTGGGAATGTGTGCAAGGTGGTTTCAAGAAACTTTATTAAAATTCATTCTGGGGATGTGGGCATTGCTGGCTAGGACAACATTTATTGCCATCCCTAGCTGAGGTGCTGGTACACCCTCACTGCTGTTAGGGAGGGAATTCCAGGATTTTGACCCAGTGACAGTGAAGGAACGCTGATATATTTCCAAGTCAGGGCAAATGGTGGCTGAATCCTGGCGAACATCACTTCCCACATGGCTTCAGTCCAAGCAATGTCCGCGTGTCCCATTTGTTGGCTGTCCGTTAACTCACTGGGACTGAGTTCTTTAACTGCGTCTGCTGTGGGACTTCCCATCAATCGCCTTCTCCACCATCCCTGCTGCATTCACCCTTTCTTCTCAGTAGTAACCTCTTCAGATTAAACTCTGTTCATTTTGTTAAAACAAGGTTTAACAAATTTATGTTGCCTCTCTTTGTCTCACCCTTTCAGTTTTAAATACTCGCTCATTTTATTCTGAATGGATTTTAAGGAACGTATCTTGAATTTGTGAAATGGGTGCAGCCTGCTTGACATCTTGCCTCCATTTAGAAACATAGAAACTAGAAGCAGGAGGAGGCCATTCGGCCCTTCGAGCCTGCTCCGCCATTCATTTTGATCATGGCTGATCATAAAATTCAATATCCTGATCCCCCCTTCCTCCCATATCGAAGAACAAAGAAAGAACAAAGAAAGTTACAGCACGGGTACAGGCCTTTCGGCCCTCCAAGCCTGCGCCGATCATGATGCCTGCCTAAACTAAAACCGTATGCACTTACGGAGTCCGTATCCTTCCATTCCCATCCTATTCATGTATTTGTCTAGTTGCCCCTTAAATTGCCGCTATCGTACCTGCTCCCACCACCTCCCTGGGATCCCTTGATCTCTTTAGCCCCAAGAGTTATATCTAATTTCTTCTTGAAATCAGACGTTTTGACCTCAACTACTTTCTGTGGGAGTGAATTCCACACATTCACCACCCTCTGGGTGAAGAAATTTCTCCTCACCTCAGTTCCAAAAGGTTTACCTCTTATCCTCAAACTATGACCCCTAGTTTTGGACTCCCCCACCATAGATGGTGATGGCTAGCACGAGGGGACATAGCTTTAAATTGAGGGGTGAGAGATATAGGACAGATGTTAGAGGTAGGTTCTTTACTCAGAGAGTAGTAAGGGCGTGGAATGCCCTGCCTGCAGCAGTAGTGGACTCGTCAACATTAAGAGCATTCAAATGATTATTGGATAAACATATGGATGATATTGGAATAGTGTAGATTAGAGGGGCTTTGGACAGGAACAGGCCCTTCGGCCCTCCAAGTCTGCACTGACCAAGCTGCCCGACTGAACTAAAACCCCCTACCCTTCCAGGGACCATATCCCTCTATTCCCATCCTACTCATGTATTTGTCAAGATACCCCTTAAAAGTCACTACCGTATCTGCTTCCACTACCTCCCCCGGCAACGAGTTCCAGGCACCCACCACCCTCTGTGTAAAAAATACACCTCCTTTAAACTTTGTCCCTCGTACCTTAAACCTATGCCCCCTAGTAATTGACTCTTCCACCCTGGGAAAAAGCTTCTGCTATCTACTCTGTCCATGCCTCTCATAATCTTGTAGACTTCTATCATGTCGCCCCTCAACCTCTGTCGTTCCAGTGAGAATAAACCAAGTTTCTCCAACCTCTCCTCATAGCTAATGCCCTCCATACCAGGCAACATCCTGGTAAATCTTTTCTGTACCGTCTCTAAAGCCTCCACATCCTCCATAAACTAGGATTCTTTTTACTGGAAAGACAGAGGCTGATTAAGGTCCACAAGATTATGAGAGGCACAGACAGGCTGGATAGTCAGAGGCTTTTTTCCAGGATGGAAATGTCAATTACAAGGGGGAACAGGTTCAAGGTGAGAGGGGGAAAGTTTAAGGGAGATGTGCAGAGGAGGTTTTTCACGCAGAGAGTGGTGGGTGCCTGGAACGCACTGCCAGAGGAGGTGGTGGAAGCAGCACATTAGCAAGCTTTAAGAGGCATCTGGATGGGTGCATGAATCGGGAGGGAATAGAGAGATACGGACTGAGTAAGGGCAGAAGGTTTTGTTTTTGGTCTAGTTAAGTCATCATGATCGGAACAGTCTTGGAGGGCCGGAGGGCCTGTTCCTGTGCTGTACTGTTCTTTGTTTCTAGTGATCTTTCTGTAATTTCCCCAGTTTAAACTATCTTCTCACTTTCAGTGTGCCTTTTAGCATTTTACAGAAGAAAGAATTGTGTCTGTGCTAGATTTCAGAATGTCCCAGTCGTCCTTTCACCATTGCACCCACTCCATCTCTGCTGGCTGAGTGAACCAGCATTCCCAATGGGATGCTTCAGTCCCAGAGAGAGAACAAGAATTAATTCAGACAGGATTCCTGTTTCCCATCCACTTTTCAGTGACCTGGCTGGATGATGGTAAAGAGCTGAGTAATGATACCACAACCCCCTCACCCCCGCCGCCCCCGCCCCCCCCCCCCCCCCCCCCCCCACAGCCGAATAGCTCACTGCCCACTGAGTGTTTAGCCTCACTCGATATGAAAGACTAGCATGTACAAACCGCCTGACCATATCATAAGTCTTTCCACAGACTTTCACCAGCTGATTTACACTGGTTACCAGTCAACCCTTGTATATAAAAACTCCCTCGCTGGCCTTACCCCTCTCTATCCTTGTGACCTCCTCCAGCCCTACAACTCTGTGTTCCTCCCAATTCTCCTCTCTTATTCATCCCCAATTTTAATTCTTCCAAGACCGCAAGAGGTGGTGAATTTCGCATCACGCAAACCAGCCTCCCATCCATTGACTCTGTCTACACTTCCCACTGCCTCAGAAAAGCAGCCAGCATAATTAAGGACCCCACACTTTCATTCTCTCTTCCACCTTCTTCCGTTGGGAAAAAGATGCAAAAGTCTGAGGTCACGTACCAACCGACTCAAGAACAGCTTCTTCCCTGCTGCTGTCAGGCTTTTGAATGGACCTACCTCGCATGAAGTTGATCTTTCTCTACACCCTAGCTATGACTGTAACACCATATTCTGCACCCTCTCCTTTCCTTCTCTATGAACAGTATGCTTTGTCTATAAAGCGCGCAAGAAACAATACTTTTCACTGTATGTTAATACATGTGACAATAATAAATCAAATCAAATCAGATCTTTGAAACAAACAAAGAAACAAAGAAAAATACAGCACAGGAACAGGCCCTTCGGCCCTCCAAGTCCGTGCCGCTCCCTGGTCCAAACTAGACCATTCTTTTGTATCCCTCCATTCCCACTCCGTTCATATGGCTGTCTAGATAAGTCTTAAACTTTCCCAGTGTGTCCGCCTCCACCACCTTGCCTGGCAGCGCATTCCAGGCCCCCACCACCCTCTGTGTAAAATATGTCCTTCTGATATCTGTGTTAAACCTCCCCCCCTTCACCTTGAACCTATGACCCCTCGTGAACGTCACCACCGACCTGGGGAAAAGCTTCCCACCGTTCACCCTATCTATGCCTTTCATAATTTTATACATCTCTATTAAGTCTCCCCTCATCCTCCGTCTTTCCAGGGAGAACAACCCCAGTTTACCCAATCTCTCCTCATAACTAAGCCCCTCCATACCAGGCAACATCCTGGTAAACCTTCTCTGAACTCTCTCCAAAGCCTCCACGTCCTTCTGGTAGTGTGGCGACCAGAACTGGGCGCAGTATTCCAAATGTGGCCGAACCAACGTTCTATACATCTGCAACATCAGACCCCAACTTTTATACTCTATGCTCCGTCCTATAAAGGCAAGCATGCCATATGCCTTCTTCACCACCTTCTCCACCTGTGACGTCACCTTCAAGGATCTGTGGACTTGCACACCCAGGTCCCTCTGCGTATCTACACCCTTTATGGTTCTGCCATTTATCGTATAGCTCCTCCCTACATTATTTCTACCAAAATGGTGGCCTTTCCTCCAGCTGTCCGAGCTCTGAATCCTCTCCCTGAATCTCTCCAGCTTTCCAAACTTGTTTTTCTCGTTGCAGGCATTTCTAAAACTCTGATTAAGTTTTTGGTCATTTGCCCTCCTGAATGCTGAAGTGATGCTTCAATGTGAAGCATCTTGAAACATTTTACATTGAAGGTGCTACAGAAATACAAGTTGTTGTTGTTGAGGTGCTGGAGGCCACTGGTTCTTGACTGAGTTTAGTACCCCAGGAAGGGCTGCAGAAGAGCGAGACAAATGCCTAAAGAACGGCACATTTATTTAAATAAATCTCCAGGTCTGCTTTAGAAACATAGAAACAGAAAAACAACAGCACAAACAGGCCCTTCGGCCCACAAGTTGTGCCGAACATATCCCAACCTTCTAGACCTACCTATAACCCTCCATCCTATTACGCTCCATGTACTCATCCAGGAGTCTCTTAAAAGACCCTATTGAGTTCACCTCCACCACCACTGACGGCAGCCGATTCCACTCGCCCACCACCCTCTGTGTGAAAAACTTACCCCTAACATCTCCCCTGTACCTACCCCCCAGCACCTTAAACCTGTGTCCTCTCGTAGCAGACATTTCCACCCTGGGAAAAAGCCTCTGAGAGTCCACCCGATCTATGCCTCTCAACATCTTATACACCTCTATTAGGTCTCCTCTCATCCTTCGTCTCTCCAAGGAGAAAAGGCCGAGCTCCCTCAGCCTATCCTCATAAGGCATGCCACTCAATCCAGGCAACATCCTTGTAAATCTCCTCTGCACCCTTTCAATCTTTTCCACATCCTTCCCATAGTGAGGCGACCAGAACTGAGCACAGTACTCCAAGTGGGGTCTGACGAGGGTCTTATATAGCTGCATCATTATCCCCGGACTCCTAGACTCAATCCCTCGATTGATAAAGGCCAGCACAACATATGCCTTCTTAACCACCTCCTCCACCTGCGGGGCCGATTTCAGAGTCCTATGGACCCGGACCCCAAGGTCCTTCTGATCCTCTACCGTACTAAGAGTCTTTCCCTTTATATTGTACTCCTTCATCCCATTTGACCTACCAAAATGGACCACGACGCATTTATCTGGGTTGAAGTCCATCTGCCACTTCTCCGCCCAGTCTTGCATCCTATCTATGTCCCTCTGTAACTTCTGACATCCCTCCAGACTATCCACAACCCCACCAACCTTCGTGTCGTCGGCAAACTTACCAACCCATCCCTCCGCTTCCTCATCTAGGTCATTTATGAAAATGACAAACAGCAAGGGTCCCAGAACAGATCTCTGGGGCACACCACTGGTGACCGACCTCCATTTAGAAAAAGACCCATCTATACCCACTCTCTGCCTCCTTTGGGCAAGCCAGTTCTGGATCCACCGGGCAGCAGCCCCTTGGATCCCATGCCCTCTCACTTTTTCTCGAAGCCTTGCATGGGGGACCTTATCGAACGCCTTGCTAAAATCCATATAAACCACATCTACCGCCTTCCCTTCGTCAATGTGTTTAGTCACATTTTCGAAGAACTCCACCAGGCTCGTAAGCACGATCTGCCCTTGACAAAGCCATGCTGAGTATTCTTGAGCATACTAAACCTCTCTAAATGCTCATATATCCTGTCCCTCAGGATCTTCTCCATCAGTTTACCAACCACTGAGGTTAGACTCACCGGTCGGTAATTACCTGGGCTATCCCTATTCCCCTTCTTGAAAATAGGAACCACATCCGCAATCCTCCAATCCTCCGGCAACTCTCCCGTCTCCATCGACGATGCAAAGATCATCGCCAGAGGCTCTGCAATCTCTTCCCTCGCCTCCCACAGTAACCTGGGGTACATCCCATCCGGACCCGGTGACTTACCTATCTTGATGCCATTCAAAGATTCCAACACACCCTCTTTGTTAAAGTCCACATACTCAATCTTTTCAGTCCACCGCAAGCCTGCAGTACATCCACCCAGGTCCTTCTCGTCTGTGAAAACCGAGGCAAAATACTCATTGAGCACCTCTGCCATTTCTACTGGTTCCGTACAGACTTTCCCGCCTTCACCTTTTATGGGCCCTATTCCGTCACGTCTCATCCTTTTACTCTTCACATATTTATAGAACGCCTTCGGGTTCTCCTTAATCCTACCTGCCAGGGCCTTCTCATGACCCCTTCTGGCTCTCCTAATTTCCTTCTTTAGTCCCTTCCTACAAGCCGTATACTCTTCTAAATCCCTATCTTCGCCAAGCTCTCTGAGCCTTTTGTACACTTTCCTTTTCTTCTCGACTAGGTCCCGCACAGCTTTCGTGCACCACGGTTCCTTTAACCTACCAACACCTCCCTGTCTGCTCGGAACGTTGTCCTGTCGAACTCTAGACAGACATTCCTTGAAAAACTGCCATCTCTCTTCAGTACATTTCCCCGAAAATACCTCCTTCCAATTTACTCCTCTAATTTGCTGTCTAATGTCTTCATATTTCCCCTTACTCCATATAAACGCTTTCCTAGCTTGCCTGATCCTCTCTTTTTCCAATGCAAGCCTAAAGGAGATAGAGTTATGATCGCTATCCCCAAGATGCTCTCCCACCGAGAGATCTGACACCTGTCCAGGCTCATTGGTCAGTATCAGATCAAGTACAGCCTCTCCTCTTGTAGACTTGTCCACATGCTGTGTCAGGAAACCCTCCTGAACACACCTAACGAACTCTTCCCCATCCAATCCCCTTACCCTCGGGATATTCCAATTTATGTTTGGGAAATTAAAGTCTCCCATCACAACAACTCTGCTATTACTGCATCTCTCCAGGATCTGTTTCCCTATCTGCTCCTCCACCTCCCTGTTACTATTGGGTGGCCTATAGAAAACTCCCAGCAAAGTGACTGGCCCCTTCCCACTCTGAACTTCCACCCACAGAGACTCGGTGGACAATCCCTCCACAGCATACACCTTCTCTACAGCTGTGACACTATCCCTGAACAGCAGTGCCACTCCACCCCCTCTCTTGCCTCCCTCCCTGTCCTTCCTGAAACATCTGAATCCCGGCACCTGGAGTATCCAGTCCTGTCCCTGAGACATCCAAGTCTCAGATGAATGAATTTCTTCACCTTCCTGCTGTGTTTCAATGGCGCCATCTAGTGGCCTAATCCCTGCATAGCAAATCAGTTCCATTCAACTCCAGGATTGGAGATACTTCATCGCTTAAATTTTAATAACGACCTCGCCACCGCATTAACAAAGATCCAGACTGAAATAATCATGCACAAGCACAAAGACACTGTGGGGAGACATCTCCACCTTAAGGCTGTTAACCAGTGTCTTACCTCATTCAGCAAACTCTATTTGGCCAACTCAGAATGAACTAAGATATTTCATAATTAACTGAGTACAGGAGAATTACATCACCCCAGTGAATCCTACACACCCTAAGGATCTGAGGTCGGCAGCACTCCCCAGCAAGGCCTTACAACCCCATAGAATTCCTACAGTGCAGAAGGAGGCCCTTTGGCCCATCAAATCTGTGCCGACTCTCCGAAAGCATCTTACACAGGACTACCAACACCCCCCCTCCCCCTCCCCAGCCCTGTGCATTTGCCATGGCTAATCCCCCTAAGCTACATATCTTGGTAAACTAAGGGGCAATTTAGCATGGCCAATGCACCTAACCCGCACGTCTTTCAGACTGTGGGAGGAAACCGGAGCACCCGGAGGAAACCCACGCAGATACAGGGAGAATGAGCAGACTTCACACAGACAGTGACCCGAGGCTGGAATTGAACCCGGGTCCCCGGCGCTGTGAGGCAGCCGTGCTGACCACTGCGCCACCGTGCCGCCCAAAGGGAGTTTGTCCAGGCTGCTTTCTTGCATTTTGAAATTTCTGCCTGCACATCTCAAAAACCAACTCATGCACACTAAGAATAGCTTTCTTTACTACATCAATGTCTACAGATGTCTCTTCCAACAATGGTGCATACACTTCATTCGCTCTAACTACCTGTCTACTTTGTAAAAGCATTGTCCAAATTTCTCTTGGCCATTTCACCTCTTCAAGAACGCTTCCACATCCATTTCCTCAAATTTTGGAAGAGCTTGTATAAATGTAGACATTCCCTCATCAGATTCATGCCTAGTCATGTCCTTCCTCAGTCTGCTCTGGTTTCTCTGCTTTTACTTCCCCCACTTTAAGCTGAAATGCTCTTTTTTTCCATTTCCCTTTCTGCCATTGCTAACTTCTCCATTTCCAATTCCCTCTGAAAACCTCTCTCTCTCTATCCCTTTCTTTTTGCTTTTCAAATTTCTTCAGTTCTACTTATTTCACTTTATATTTTTCCATTATTTCTAATTCTTTTGTCATTGAATTTTAGCTAATTCCATTTCTTCACTCTTTAAAGAAATTGGTCTATCTGATGAATGCAATTTTAAATGTTTTGCTATGCTTTCAGTAATGTCAGTTTCCATATCACTGCAGGCAATCCAAATTTATCTGACCCTTGCTTACTTTTTGTAAACCAGTCAACGTTACCTCCCCATCTTTAGGAAAGTCTTAGCAATTTCCAAATCCATTTTGCATTCTAACCCGTACGATATACCTCACAGTAACTCCAATTCTTTTTGTCCTGTACCTCAGTAACTCTTTCTTAAGAATTCACAGTTCCCACCATTTAACATAAATCCCATACCAAGTTTTACTAATCAGCATCCAGTAATTTGCTTTTCATGTTTTAAAATAGCCCAACAAATTACTGGTAGGGCAGCATGGTGGCGCAGTGGTTAGCACTGCTGCCTCACAGCACCAGGAACCCAAGTTCAATTCGCAGCTTGGGTCAGTCTGTGCGGAGTCTGCACGTTCTCCCCGTGTCTGCATGGGTTTCCTCCGAGTGCTCCGGTTTCCTCCTGCAGTCCGAAAGACATGCTGGTTAGCCGCATTGGCCATGCTAAATTCTCCCTCAGTGTATCCGAACAGGCGCCAGAGTGTGGCGACTAGGGGATTTTCACAGTAACTTCATTGCACTGTTAATGTAAGCCTATTTGTGACAATAAACTTTAAACACACTCAGACCATCACACACACATCCCATATCTCGCACACACACCCATATCACACACCACATATCTCACATACACACCCCATTTCACACACACATACCATCACATACACATCCCATTTCACACACATCTCACACACCCTTATCTCAAACACCATCATACACACCCCAAAACCCACACACACATATCACACACACCCTACATCTCACACCGCATATCTCATACAAATACCATCATAAACACCCCCCCCATATTACACACCCTTATCTCACACACATACCATCACATACACCCCATATCATACACAAACACATTTCTCACACACACCAACACACAAACACACCACGGCCGGAATTCTCTGGCCATTCATGCCAGCGGGATTCTCTCGTCCTGCCAACAGCACACCCCCTCCCGCAGGTTTCCCAGCAGTGTGGGGTGACATCAATGGGAATTCCCATTGACAGCAGCGGGACCAGAGAATCCCGCCGCTAGCAAACAACGCACCACCTCCCGCTGGCGGGAAACACACAGCTGGGAGGCTGGAAAATCTCGTCCCGCATCTCTCTCTCTCTCTCTCACACATCCTGTCACAAAAATACTCTTCATACAAATATACTCCATAAGCAATGCATTGGATTCTCATTTGGCCCGGATTGTATATTAATGGAGCATGCTAAATAATGTGCTAATTACATATTAATGGAAGAGTTGAAGATGGCTGGGCTGAGAATGCTTCCCTGAAGACTTCCTCTGAAAATAGCCTCAGGCTGTGAGGGCCACAGGCATTTCCTTGCGTGTGGCAGCTATGAGCCCAGCCACTACTGAGGCTTCTTGTTGACACAATCAAGTTCAATGCTTCCATTCCTGTCTGACACTGGGTGACGGATAAAGTATTTGGCCAGCTTATATTTATTGCTGCTTTTCTGTGAACATATTGGGGTAAACTTCCACATTGTCAGATAGATGCAGTATTGTTGCTGGGCTTCCAACAGCTTCCAAATATTCAGCATTACAGCAAGATTGTTAGCAGAGACCACACAGTGTACAGCCGCTTCGTGGTTATATCATTGGATTAATATCCCAGAGACACGAGTTTAGCTCCACCCTGGCAGCTAGGGAACTGAAGTTCAGTTTATATAGTAATATATACACATGGAAACAGTAACGGTGATGGGGAAGCGATGGCCAAGTGGTATTATCGCTCGACGATTAATCCAGAAATTCAGCTAATGTTCTGGGGACCTGAATTCGAATCCCGCCACAGCAGATGGTGGAATTTGAATTCAATAATATCTGGAATTAAGAATCGAATGATGTCCATGAAACCATTGTCGATTGTTGGAAAAACCCGTCTGGTTCACTAATGTCCTTTAGGAAAGGAAATCTGCCGTCCTTACCTGGTCTGGCCTACATGACTCCAGAGCCACAATGTGGTTGACTCTCAACTGCCCTCCAAGGACATCTAGGGATGGGCAATGAATGCTGGCCCAGCCAGCGACACCCATGTCCCATGAATGAATAAAATGGTGACTGTTCTGATAGCCATGGGGGGTCATCAATAGACCTCCCCCATGGGCCACGTAGAAAATGAGCTCCCCTATTAGAAATCCTAGAAACCCTGCAGTACAGAAAGAGGCCATTCGGCCCACCGAGTCTGCACCGACCACAATCCCACCCAGGCCCTACCCCCATATCCCTACATATTTTGCCCGCTAATCCCTCTAATCTACACATCCCAGGACACTAAGGGGCAATTTTAGCATGGCCAATCAACCTAACCCGCACATCTTTGGACTGTGGGAGGAAACCGGAGCACCCGGAGAAAACCCACACAGACACGAAGAGAATGTGCAAACTCCACACAGTGACCCAAGCCGGGAATCAAACCCAGGTCCCTGGAGCTGTGAAGCAGCAGTGCTAACCACTGTGCTACCGTGCCGCTCTAATAAAGCTATTAGAGGAGGCTCATCCAATAGGGAAGGAGTGGGGCATTCAATCCTAACTGGCTCCTCTCAGGCCGGCAGTCTAAAGACTTGTGGCTGACCTGCACTCCATAGCCTCTGAACAGCATTTCAAACACACTGTGCTTGGTGATGGAAGACTGCCCTTGGTAAGATTGTCCATGAAACTACTGCATTGTCATAAAAACCCATCTGGTTCATTCATGTCCTTTCGGGAAGGAAATCTGCCATGCTTACCTGGTCTGGCCTACACGTGACTCCAGAGCCACAGCAATGTGGTTCATTTTTTAACTGCTCTCCAAATTGGCCTAGCAAGCCACTCAGTGGCGTTCAAGAAAGGATCTCATCACCACCATCTCAAGGGTAGTTCGGGATAGACAATAATGCTGGCTTTGCCAGTAACACCCACAACCTGTGAATGAATATAACTCCATTTTCTGTAACATGGGGTGTGCCAACAGCTCTGGGTTACAATGGAGATGACCTTGGGGAATGTTGACCAAGATCACCCACTCTGTATTTTTGCCCAAAGTAAGTTTGCCGTTGCTTTTTGTAAGTTCATTGAGAAGGTTGGGTGTTCGTGAAGCCACCTCCTGTCCGTTGTCGTTTTTCAGACTCGGCAAAACCCCATATTCCTTGATGTCCAAAAAATTATTCATCATAGCCCTGAATATCCTCAATGACTGATCACCCTAAGCCTCTGTGGGGGCTTTGAGAATTCCAAGGATTGAAAAATATTTGAATGAAAATATTTCTCTTTACCTTGGTCTTAACTGGTTTCAAGACATCTACAGGTATCTGTATCTCTACAAGACATCTACAGGTATCTGTATCTCTACAAGGCATCTACAGGTATCTGTATCTCTACAAGACATCTACAGGTATCTGTATCTCTACAAGGCATCTACAGGTATCTGTATCTCTACAAGGCATCTACAGGTATCTGTATCTCTACAAGGCATCTACAGGTATCTGTATCTCTACAAGGCATCTACAGGTATCTGTATCTCTACAAGACATCTACAGGTATCTGTATCTCTACAAGACATCTACAGGTATCTGTATCTCTACAAGGCATCTACAGGTATCTGTATCTCTACAAGACATCTACAGGTATCTGTATCTCTACAAGGCATCTACAGGTATCTGTATCTCTACAAGACATCTACAGGTATCTGTATCTCTACAAGACATCTACAGGTATCTGTATCTCTACAAGACATCTACAGGTATCTGTATCTCTACAAGACATCTACAGGTATCTGTATCTCTACAAGGCATCTACAGGTATCTGTATCTCTACAAGACATCTACAGGTATCTGTATCTCTACAAGGCATCTACAGAGCACAGGACTGTGTGTAGAAGAGAAAGAAAATGTTGCTAGGAGTATATGAGTGGGATGGGGGTGGGGGCCGGGGGGGGAATGGCCTCTTTCTGTGCTGCAAACGTCAGTCATATAGAAAACAAGGATCTCACGCCACAATAAATGGTCAAAACAACTCACTGCTGCCCATAAACTGGAACTTTATTTCTCACAAGACACATTTTTTTCCAATAAAAATGATGAAAATAATAAATAAAGCCAAATGCAGCTGTTGCTAGGGTGTGAACCTGGAGCTAACCATGTGAGGAAGCCACTTGCAGCTTGTGCACAGCTTGTTGAACAGACCGATGGTGCTGCCTGGACTCTGCAGCTTCATGGGTAGTTACTGCGCACGACAGCTGCAAGGTAAGAGACTGGTGCCAGGTCAGACCAAACAGCAACCCACTCCCCAGGCTGCCTCAGTGGGCATGCGGTCTGCCTCTGCCTCGGCCCTTTGGCACGGCAGATGAATCCACAGTGGAGCGTGGGTTCTTAATGGTCTCATCGACGGACAGGATCAGGCAGGCTGCTTCCGAGGCAGCGGTGAGGGCATTGATTCGCACAATGGCAGGCTCCCACACACAGGCTACAAAATTATCAGCAATGTCTTCATTGTTCACATCAACTCCATACCACACTCCGCCCTGTAAATAGCAGACAGGAGGTTAGAACAGCACCCAGTAAAACATCCCCTTCAGAAATTACATTATTCACTCAGAGCAGCGAATCCTCAGCAAAACATTTCACACATCATTTCCACTTCCATAGGCCAATACACTCCACCATAAATCTCTCTCACCCTGTTCCCCTCTCCCCATCACACACACAACCCAGACCCCCCAGACCCCTGTTCCCCTCTCCCCATCACACACACAACCCAGAGCCCTGTTCCCCACTCCCCATCACACACACAACCCAGAGCCCTGTTCCCCACTCCCCATCACACACACAACCCAGAGTCCTGTTCCCCACTCCCCTTCACACACACAACCCAGAGCCCTGTTCCCCACTCCCCTTCACACACACAACCCAGAGTCCTGTTCCCCACTCCCCTTCACACACACAACCCAGAGCCCTGTTCCCCGCTCCCCCCATCACACACACAACCCAGAGCCCTGTTCCCCACTCCCCTTCACACACACAACCCAGAGCCCTGTTCCCCGCTCCCCATTCCCCTTCACACACACAGCCCAGAGTCCTGTTCCCCGCTCCCCCCATCACACACACAACCCAGAGCCCTGTTCCCCACTCCCCATCACACACACAACCCAGAGTCCTGTTCCCCACTCCCCTTCACACATACAACCCAGAGCCCTGTTCCCCACTCCCCTTCACACACACAACCCAGAGCCCTGTTCCCCACTCCCCTTCACACACACAACCCAGAGCCCTGTTCCCCACTCCCCTTCACACACACAGTCCTGTTCCCCGCTCCCCACTCCCCTTCACACACACAACCCAGAGCCCTGTTCCCCACTCCCCTTCACACACACAGTCCTGTTCCCCGCTCCCCACTCCCCTTCACACACACAACCCAGAGCCCTGTTCCCCACTCCCCTTCACACACACAGCCCAGAGCCCTGTTCCCCGCTCCCCCCATCACACACACAACCCAGAGCCCTGTTCCCCACTCCCCTTCACACACACAGCCCAGAGCCCTGTTCCCCACTCCCCCCATCTCACACAGCCCAGAGCCCTGTTCCCCACTCCCCATCACACACACAGCCCAGAGCCCTGTTCCCCGCTCCCCCCATCTCACGCAGCCCAGAGCCCTGTTCCCCACTCCCCATCACACACACAACCCAGAGCCCTGTTCCCCGCTCCCCCCATCTCACACAGCCCAGAGTCCTGTTCCCCACTCCCCTTCACACACACAGCCCAGAGCCCTGTTCCCCACTCCCCATCACACACACAGCCCAGAGCCCTGTTCCCCGCTCCCCATCACACACAGCCCAGAGCCCTGTTCCCCGCTCCCCTTCACACACACAACCCAGAGCCCTGTTCCCCGCTCCCCCCATCACACACACAGCCCAGAGCCCTGTTCCCCACTCCCCCCATCACACACACAGCCCAGAGCCCTGTTCCCCGCTCCCCCCATCACACACACAACCCAGAGCCCTGTTCCCCGCTCCCCCCATCACACACACAGCCCAGAGCCCTGTTCCCCGCTCCCCATCTCACACACAGCCCAGAGTCCTGTTTCCCGCTCCCCGTCACACACACAGCCCAGAGCCCTGTTCCCCGCTCCCCCCCATCACACACACAGCCCAGAGCCCTGTTCCCCTCTCCCCTTCACACACGCAGCCCAGAGCCCCGTTTCCTGCTCCCCCCATCACACACACAGCCCAGAGTCCTGTTCCCCGCTCCCCATCACACACGCAGCCCAGAGTCCTGTTCCCCGCTCCCCGTCACACACACAGCCCAGAGCCCTGTTCCCCGCTCCCCCCCATCACACACACAGCCCAGAGCCCTGTTCCCCACTCCCCTTCATACACACAGCCCAGAGCCCTGTTCCCCGCTCCCCCCCATCACACACACAGCCCAGAGCCCTGTTCCCCTCTCCCCTTCACACACGCAGCCCAGAGCCCCGTTTCCTGCTCCCCCCATCACACACACAGCCCAGAGTCCTGTTCCCCGCTCCCCATCACACACGCAGCCCAGAGTCCTGTTCCCCGCTCCCCGTCACACACACAGCCCAGAGCCCTGTTCCCCGCTCCCCCCCATCACACACACAGCCCAGAGCCCTGTTCCCCACTCCCCTTCTCACACACAGCCCAGAGCCCCGTTTCCCGCTCCCCCCATCACACACACAGCCGAGAGCCCTGTTCCCTGCTCCGCTCTCCCCATCACACACACATCAATCTCCCAAGAGTTCGGCCCAGAATCCTTCTCCCCAGTTTACCCCTCCCCACCCTAACGCCAGGCCCAGCAATACAGAATCCCACTTTCTTCCAGCCCAGGGAGAGCTCCTCCATCTCAAATGGTTCAGCCCATCAACTTTCAATATTTATTCTAGTCCGATATAGGCCTTATTAATAGAGACACTGGGTACAAGAGTAGGGAGGTCATGTTGAACTTGTGTAAGACGCCAGTTAGGCCTCATCTGGAGTACTGTGTCCAGTTCTGAACACCATTCTTGAGGAAGGTTGCGAAGGCACTGGAGAGAGTGCAGAGAAGATCCACAAAAATAATTCCAAGGATAAAGAACTATGAAGACAGTTTGGAGAGGTTGGCTCTGTTTGCCTTGGAGAAAAGAAGGCTGAGAAGACTTGATAGAGCTATTCACGATCCTCAGGGATATTGCCAGGGTACATAGTGAGAAACTGTTCCCACTCAATAGAGCACCAAGAACTAGGTTCAAAATAACGGCCAAAGTAGAAATAATATGAGGATTTTGTTTAATCCAGAGGTTGGTTGGAGTCTGGAACTTCATGAGGGGGTGGCAGAGGCAGGTTTGATCGAGGTATTCAGAAGGGCATCGGATTGCTATCTGAAAAGGGAGACTGAGCAAGGTTACAGGGAAAAGATAGGAGAATGGGACTAGATAGCATGCCCTTTCAGAGAGCCCTTGCATACTCGATTTGCCAATAAGCCTCCTACTACACGGTAACGATTCTGGGAAAAATTTGGGATAGGTAACAGCCAATCAGCAGGAAATGGCAAGAATCTGTCAGGGACATGCAATGACACTCGAGAGGATTCAGTCAGATTGCAGTAACAGGGCACACCTGGAAAGGGTGGCCAGAGAACCTGTCCTTACCTGAGCATGTTTGGCACGCAGTTTGTTGAGAATGTTCGTGGCGTCAAAGCCAGCATTGTCGCACAGCTGTCGTGGGATCACCTCCAGGGCCTTGGCATACGCCCCAATCAGTAGCTGCTGTTTGCCAGGGATGGTTCTGGAATAATCTCGCAGGTACTTGGAGATTTCCATCTCAATAGCACCTCCTCCAGCAACAACAGAGTCATTCTGCAAATACACAGCAATAAGTGATCAGACACCTGAGCGTCCCAGTGCCAGGCTAAACATTTTGCTCAATCGCTGAAACTCACTACTACACTGTCAAGCAAGGCATGCCAACGGAATAACACAACAAGATGGGCCCACACCTCACCATGGGGGATAGGCTGAACAACGTACGCTGGGGTAATCCAGACAGCTCTGATCACATGGGTCCAAATAATTCCACCACAGCAGCTGGTGGAATTTAAATTAATAAAATCTGGAAGTGAAAGCTAGTCTCAGTGATGGTGATCATGAAACCGACAATTATTGTAAAACCTAATGGGTGGAATCTTCCCATAAACGCACAGGGTGTTGGGTCAGGTGAGAAAACCGGTGTGAAGCTCGCAGGCTGCACAGCCAGATTTACCCTCTGTACTGAATGACATTCTGCGCATTTTAGAAAGGGGGAGCAAGAGACACAGCATCAGGTGGAGGAGCAGGGCCTAAAAACACCAGCAAAGCCAGGATCCAAACAGCGCCCCGATCTCCGAACGTAACTACTTACACGTTCTGCGATCCCACCTTTGCCGCTGTTAACACTCTTCTGCCTCTAATGGTACCATTAGCAGCCCTTTCGTTTTACGTCCACGACATCTTTTGTCAATCTCTCCTGAACTCCAAACTATCACTGACTTTCCGTTTTACCCCGCCAGTATACAACTGATCCTATTTCTCTCTCTCTTCAGCTCTGTAGAAGAGGCCCATGAACACGAAACATTAACTCTTGTTTCTCTCTCCATAGACGCTGCCAGATCTGCTGAGTGTATCCTGCATTTTTATTGCAGGTTTTCAGCATCCGCAGTATTTTGCTTTAAGGTCAGGTTAATTTTATTTCCTCACCTTGATGGCCCGTCGAACGATCATTATTGCATCGTGAAGGGAACGCTCAGTCTCTTCCATAAACTGCTCTGAACCTCCTCGAAGGATGATCGTACAGGTCTTGGCCTTGGGGCACCCAGTGAAGAAGTTGTATCTGGAAAGTGGTACAAAAGAGGTGGTCACAATTCCGTTGCTGGCTCAATGAACAAGAACCGTCACCAGCTGAAAGCTTCAAAACCACCTTTCAGAATGTGAAGGCTGCAGTTGTGAAAGTGAAGAATGCTCAAGCTGGTGAAAGAATAATCAAATTACAGGCGGCTTTGTGCTGTTGGCCCACTGGAAACTAGGCTGAGGCCATTCAGAATATCAAATGGCAGAACAGGTTCAAAGGACCCAACAGCCTACTCCGTCTCCTAGGTCCTATGTTCCTGGATCACGTCAGATAAGACCCCTCACTGTCAGACACGAGGAAGCCCTCACCCCACGTGTCTGAAATGGATACTGGCCCAAGTGGGTAACTGTTTAAACACACTGCAATCGGCATTCCTCCATTGTCACAATTCTGTAGAGATACACTCTCATACTATTGCCCATTTCGCATTGCCGGATCGAGGTCTAGGTGTAAGTAGTATCCTGTCCATGATTGTTTTCAAATTCAACCTCAATTCAGCCTAGTCCCAAAATAATTAACTCCCCCTATTTCTAAGATGATGCTGCTGATCCAGAAATGTACAGATACAACTTATCCTATCTTTGTTTTCTCTCCCAAAACTAAGTTGAGGGGAAAGTGCAAGGAGGTTTCAAGGAGACATGGTCAGGCTAAGTAAATGTTCGAGAACACGATAGGTGAAAGATAATGTGAACAAGTGTGAAGTTATTCAGTGGAAGAAACCAAAAGGCCAAAAGACTGAGATGAGGAGGAATTTCCCCATTCAGAATCATAGAAACCCTACAGTGCAGAAGGAGGCCATTCGGCCCATCGAGTCAGGTGGGGAATCTTTGGAATTCTACCCCCGAGGGCTGTGGAATGTTAATCATTGAATACGTTTAAAACAGAAATCGAGAGATTTCTGGACACGAATAACATTAAGGAACATGGGGGTAGCACAGGAAAGTGGGTTGAGCGAGATGATCAGCCATGAGCTCTGCATGACAACGTTCCGATGAGACAGGGAGGTGTTGGTAGGGTACGGGAACCGTGGTGTACGAAGGTTGTGATGAACCTGGTGAATAAGAAAAGAGAGGCGTACAGAAGGTTCAGAGAGCTAGGAGGTGTTAAGGATTTAGAGGAGTATACGGGATGTAGGAAGGAGCTTAAGAAGGAAATTAGGAGAGCGAGAAGGGGTCATGAGAAGACCTTGGCGGGTAAGATTAAGGAGAATCCCAAGGCTTTCTACAAATATGTCAAGAGTAAAAGGATGAGATGTGAAGGCATAGGACCCTTAAAAGGTGAAGGGGGAAAAGTTTGTGCGGAACCGTTAGAAATGGCGGAGGTGCTTAATGAATACTTTACCTCGGTATTCACGGTGGAAAGGGATCTGGGTGGTTGTACTGCTGGTTTGCGGTGGACAGAAAGGATCGAGCATGTGGACATAAAGAAAGAGGATGTGTTGGAACTATTGAATGGCATCAAGGTTGGTAAGTCGCCGGGACCGGATGGGATGTACCCCAGGTTACTGTGGGAGGCGAGGGAGGAGATTGCGGAGCCTTTGGCGATGGTCTTTGCATCGTCGATGGAGACGGGAGAGGTTCCGGAGGATTGGAGGATTGCAGATGTGGTCCCTATATTCAAGAAAGGGAACAGGGACAGCCCGGGAAATTACCGACCGGTGAGTCTAACCTCAGTGGTTGGTAAGTTGATGGAGAGGATCCTGAGAGACAGGATTTATGATCATCTAGAGAAGTTTAGTATGATCAAAAGTAGTCAGCACGGCTTTGTCAAGGGCAGGTCGTGCCTTACGAGCCTGGTTGAGTTCTTTGAAAATGTGACCAAGCACATTGACGAAGGAAGAGCGGTGGATGTGGTCTATATGGACTTCAGCAAGGCGTTCGATAAGGTCCCCCATGCAAGACTTCTTGAGAAAGTGAGAGGGCATGGGATCCAAGGGGCTGTTGCCTTGTGGATCCAGAACTGGCTTGCCTGCAGAAGGCAGAGAGTGGCTGTGGAGGGGTCTTTCTCTGCATGGAGGTCAGTGACCAGTGGAGTGCCCCAGGGATCTGTTCTGGGACCCTTGCTGTTTGTCATTTTCATAAATGACCTGGATGAGGAAGTGGAGGGATGGGTTGGTAAGTTTGCTGACGACACCAAGGTAGGTGGTGTTGTGGATAGTTTGGAGGGATGTCAGAAGTTGCAGCGAGACATAGATAGAATGCAAGACTGGGCGGAGAAGTGGCAGATGGACTTCAACCCGGATAAGTGTGTAGTGATCCATTTTGGCAGATCCAATGGGATGAAGCAGCAGTATAATATGAAGGGTACCATTCTTAGCAGTGTAGAGGATCAGAAGGACCTTGGGGTCCGGGTCCATAGGACTCTTAAATCGGCCTCGCAGGTGGAGGATGCGGTCAAGGCGGCGTACGGCGTACTAGCCTTGATTAATCGAGGGATTGAGTTTAGGAGTCGGGAGATAATGCTGCAGCTTTATAGGACCCTGGTTAGACCCCACTTGGAGTACTGCGCGCAGTTCTGGTCACCTCATTACAGGAAAGATGTTGAAGCCATTGAAAGGGTGCAGAGGAGATTTACAAGGATGTTGCCTGGATTGGGGGGCATGCCTTATGAGGATAGGTTGAGGGAGCTTGGTCTCTTCTCCCTGGAGAGACGAAGGATGAGAGGTGACCTGATAGAGGTTTACAAGATGTTGAGAGGTCTGGATAGGGTAGACTCTCAGAGGCTATTTCCAAGGGCTGAAATGGTTGCTACGAGAGGACACAGGTTTAAGGTGCTGGGGGGTAGGTACAGAGGAGATGTCAGGGGTAAGTTTTTCACTCAGAGGGTGGTGGGTGAGTGGAATCGGCTGACGTCGGTGGTGGTGGAGGCAAACGCGTTGGGGTCTTTTAAGAGACTTCTGGATGAGTACATGGGATTTAATGGGATTGAGGGCTATAGATAGGCCTAGAGGTAGGGATATGATCAGCGCAACTTGTGGGCCGAAGGGCCTGTTTGTGCTGTGGCTTTCTATGTTCTATGAACTGTTTGAAAGGTTGAGCAGGCTCCATGAGCTGAATGGCCCACTCCTGCTCCAATGTCCTTTGTTCCTACGAGGAAACTGCTGCACATGTCACTGGTGTCTGCGTGCTGTTGGATGTCCCATGTTCTACTGACCATTTGCTTCTCTCAGTTTTTAAGGTCATTTTTGTCAAACCAGTCGACATGTTTCGTGGTAGAGACCAAAGACCTCTTTGCAGGTGCTTGTTATAATGGACTTTAGACCGGGCACTTTGGGCACACTGTCGCTCCTGGTGACTTGAATTTATCTTTCACTAGTTGACTCTACGCCCCTTGTTCTACTTGCAGTTTAATTTCAAATAATATCTCAGGTTAACATTTCCCATACTATAACTATTCCATATATAGTATCACAACTCAATCACTGCCTTTTCAGATGGAATATCCCAAGTTTCTCCACCCTTCCTTTTGACACTAGTTCCCAGCTTTGTGGTTCTCCTTATCACTATATTCAGTGCTTTGATATCTCAGCTTCTTCGTTACCAAAATTGGACCTTAAGCACAGCTTAACCAGAATAAAAAAGCCTACCTCTTCTGACACTTAATTGATTATGCTGGGTAGCTTTACCAATTGCCGATCTGCATAGGGTGGACATGTTTAGCATTAAATTTACTGAGACCTCTTGTTTCATCATCTATTCCCTTTCATATGTAGAACTTCACACTTGTTTTGCCCACTGACATGCCATTTTCACTCTTTCAGTCATTTCTCCCTGCCTTTCTCATTTACATTGCCCTTGAAACTCAACGAATTTTCATGCAGTTTCTGAATCCAGATCTTTTATCTGAATAAGTAGCCCTAAGTTGCACCCTGAACCATCATCACCCCACTTCATCCAGCAATCCACTGGCAGAACTTTTGACGGCTCTAATGTGTATCTCAGTGTAATGACTGATTTATGTTACATGCTAAAGTTTTTTTTTTAAAGCTTATTTATTTACATTAACACTGCAATAAAGATACTGTGAAATTCCCCAAGTCTGGCACCTGTTCGGGTCAATGCACCTAACCAGCACATCTTTCAGAATGTGGGAGGAAACCGGAGCACCCGGAAGAAACACACGCAGACACGGGGAGAACGTGCAGACTCCATACAGACAGTGACCCAAACCAGGAATCAAAGCCGTGTCCCTGGCACCGCGAAGCAGCAGTGCTAACCACTGTGCTACCCAACTCTGCTATAAACACCTATCTGTCATCTATGTTGGTTATATTCCTTGATGATCGACAAACTATCAGAATCTAGAAATATCATTGATCATATTCTAGAACAAAGAAAATTACAGCACAGGAACAGGCTCTTCAGCCCTCCAAGCTTGCATGGACCATGCTGCCCGACTGAACTACAACCCGACGCTTCCGGGGACCATATCCCTCCATTCCATCCTGTTCATGTATTTGCCCAGATGGCCCTTAAAAGTCTCTATCATATCTGCTTCCACTAACTGCCCCGGCAACGTGTTCCAGGCACCCACCACCCTCTGTGTAAAAAACTTGCCTCGTACATCTCCTTTAAACCTTGCCCCTCGCACCGTAAACCTGGTAATTGACTCTTCCACCTTGGAAAAAAGCTTCTGACTATCCACTCTGTCCGTGCCTCTCATAATCTTGTAGACTTCTATCAGGTCGCCCCTCAACCTCCGTCGTTCCAGTGAGAACAAACCAAGTTTCTCCAACCTCTCCTCAGAGCTAATGCCCTCCATGCCAGGCAACATCCTGGTAAATTTTTTCTGTACCCTCTCCAAAGCCTCCACATCCTTCTGGTAGTGTGGCGACCAGAATTGAACACTATATTCCAAGTGCGGCCTAACTAAGGTTCTATAAAGCTGCAACATGACTTGCAATTTTTAAACTCAATGCCCTGGCCGATGAAGGCAAGCATGCCGTATGCCTTCTTGACTACCTTCTCCACCTGCATTGCCACTTTCAGTGACCTGTGTACCTGTACACCCAGATCTACTACATGTTAAACCTGCTGAGTGATGCAAATATCAACAAGGGCAGATTCAGCCTATAAATATGGTAGATAGAGCACAGAGTGTAAAGTTGTACCTTTCACTTCCAACCTGGGCCTCCTCAAAAAGTGCACATTGTCCCAACACATCACCCGTCAAGGCATTAACGCTCGTCTGAATGGAACCACCACAAGCCTAAAAGACAAGAAAGGCAAAAACACAAATGATTGCAGAGAACCAACACCTGTACCTCTTCCATTAGTATCTGGGAAAGACAGGGGCGTAATGGTAATGTCACTGGACTGATAATCCAGAGGCCCAGACTAATGCTTTCAGGACGTGCGTTCAAATACCATTAATACATATAATTCATAAAATATCTGGAATTGAAAGCTAGTCTCAGTAATGGTTGTGACAAAACTGTCATCGATTGTTGTAAAAACCCATCAGATTCACTAATGTCCTTTAGGGAAGGAAATCTGCCGTCCTTACCTGGTCTGGCCTACATGTGACTCCAGATCCACAGCAATGTGGTTGACTCTCAACTTCCTTCTGAAATGGCCTAACAAGCCGTTAAGTCCAAGGACATGTAGGAATGGGCAGCAAATGCTTTTCTTGCAAGCAGCATCCACATCCCACAAAATAATTAAAAAACATCCAGCCTTATTGTAAATTCATATACAACGTCCACAGCTGCTCGATTCTGACTGCCCTTATATTGAAGTCCACATTGAAGTCTGCTGTGCGGACCAGATTTAGATTACAGTACTGTGTAAGGGGACAAAGTCCTCACCCTTAGATTTTTCATAAAATAGACATCCTCATGACTATTGCTAAAATTTTAAAAACTGGACAAAGGCCCTTTAAAAAGGCTGAATCTATGTCTGCCTGTGACCCCTGGACAAAAGGTGCTATCTGGCAGTTCCAAGAAACTTACACCTTGCTATCTCCGAAAAGGTGACCTGCACCAACCAATTTTAAAGAGAACTATGCAAAGACCATCTGCATTTCCTAACCCAGGGTACGTGACTGGAGTCCATTCATCTGCTAGGACAAAGGACCCCCGCAACCGCCCTTTTATGTCTCAATTGTTGGAACATTTAACCATCACGGGAACTCAGGGTGGGGGATGAAAACCCTTTGTCAAAGCCACCGTGATAAGGTGGAAGGCATGCAGCATGAACCTCTTGTTGGTGGAACCAGTTATATTGCCTTGCCGGACTGCAAAGCCAGTCTGCCATTTTATCATTTATTAGTAGAAAATCGGATCACACCAAAACGGAGAAGTTGGAAAATATGCCACCACTTATAAAAGGGGAAGCAAATCAACTCACCTTTCCGCTTACAGCTGGGTGGGAAGAGGAGAAATATGCTGTAAAAATTAACCTCGCTCCTGCCCGTTAACAGCTGCGTGCCAACTCAAGCGTCACTGGGTTAAGCAGCAATTGTTCATTAGTCAAGTGGGTGGGATAAGGCAGTGGGAAGGGAAGAGTGGAGCAATCAGTCACAACCTTTCCTGGATCACTTTATTGACATGCTAAACAATGGATGTAGTTTAGGTTTTGGCTCTGATGCTCCCTGTAGTCAAACAGCCAATTGGTATTTGTGTCCAGGGTCACACTACTTAACTGAAAGGCTGCTGATGTCCATGTCAGCAGCAAGGGTCAGCATTAGCCTCTCATCAAAAGGGGGGAATTTCAAAGAGAATATTGCACTGTATCTCAAATTCAACAATTCCTCACCCCTCTTTTGCCTATAACTGATCTTTTGCTGTAAGTAGATTGGATCAGTTATAGTACAGTTGTTTTAATACTGGCTACACATTTTCAATAAGCCAACGCATCAGTGCGCACTAGATGCTAGTGACAGACTACAGCCTGGGCTGGTTCTATATTAGTGAGAGTGGATTCACTCAGCATGGGCTGGTTCTATATCAGTGAGAGTGGATTCACTCAGCACAGGCTGGTTCTATATTAGTGAGTGGATTCACTCAGCACGGGCTGGTTCTATATTAGTGAGTGGATTCACTCAGCACGGGTTGGTTCTATATCAGTAAGTGGATTCACTCAGCACGGGCTGGTTCTATATTAGTGAGTGGATTCACTCAGCACGGGCTGGTTCTATATTAGTGAGTGGATTCACTCAGCACGGGTTGGTTCTATATTAGTGAGTGGATTCACTCAGCACGGGCTGGTTCTATATCAGTGAGTGGATTCACTCAGCACGGGTTGGTTCTATATTAGTGAGAGTGGATTCACTCAGCATGGGCTGGTTCTATATCAGTGAGAGTGGATTCACTCAGCACAGGCTGGTTCTATATTAGTGAGTGGATTCACTCAGCACGGGCTGGTTCTATATTAGTGAGTGGATTCACTCAGCACGGGCTGGTTCTATATCAGTGAGTGGATTCACTCAGCACGGGCTGGTTCTATATTAGTGAGTGGATTCACTCAGCACGGGTTGGTTCTATATTAGTGAGAGTGGATTCACTCAGCATGGGCTGGTTCTATATCAGTGAGAGTGGATTCACTCAGCACGGGCTGGTTCTATATCAGTGAGAGTGGATTCACTCAGCACAGGCTGGTTCTATATTAGTGAGTGGATTCACTCAGCACGGGCTGGTTCTATATTAGAGAGTGGATTCACTCAGCACGGGCTGGTTCTATATCAGTGAGTGGATTCACTCAGCACAGGCTGGTTCTATATTAGTGAGTGGATTCACTCAGCACGGGCTGGTTCTATATTAGTGAGTGGATTCACTCAGCATGGGCTGGTTCTATATCAGTGAGTGGATTCACTCAGCACGGGCTGGTTCTATATTAGTGAGTGGATTCACTCAGCACGGGCTGGTTCTATATCAGTGAGAGTGGATTCACTCAGCACAGGCTGGTTCTATATTAGTGAGTGGATTCACTCAGCACGGGCTGGTTCTATATCAGTGAGTGGATTCACTCAGCACGGGCTGGTTCCATTTAGAGACTGGATTCACTCAGCATGAGCTGGTTCTATATCAGTGAGTGGATTCACTCAGCACGGGCTGGTTCCATTTAGAGACTGGATTCACTCAGCACGGGCTGGTTCTATTAGAGACTGGATTCACTCAGCACGGGCTGGTTCTATTAGAGACTGGATTCACTCCGTTTGTGCTGCTCACCAGTCTGTCAATGAGCTTGACCACAGTTCCCATCCCCAGATCTGCAGCTGAAATTACTCAGTGCTTCTGGCAGCACGTCGCCATTCAAAAATTTTGCCGTTCAACTCCATAAATTCACTGACCATCATAGTTCGCTTGAGATCCTCTTCTTGGACCCTGCCAGCGCAGAACAAGTCCCTGTCTGCAAAATACTGTGTTGCCACGTCCCCAATAGGAAGCTTGGACAGCACAACCTTGGCCCCGGACAGATGGATTTTCTCAAGCTTATCATAAAGGATATTCCACTCTGCATCAACAATGGCTTGATAGTCCTAGAAACAAAAGGAATCCTCAGTATTTAATGGTAAGTGCATGTAAACAGTCTGTACGGCACAATGTTAAGAGGAAATAGATTACTACACTGGGCCTTTATTACCCAGGCCATATCCAGCTAAAGCTAAGACACAAGGTCACTGCCCACTGTTTGATTCCTAATCCATGATGGAGAAATCATTACGTGGAGATGCTGGCGTTGGACTGGGGTAAGCCAGTCCTTCTTACTGTCCTCCAGTACTTCTTACTGGAGAAATCATTCTCAACCCATCAGCAAACAGTCGATTTAATCAGCTTGAAAGGGTTAATAATCACACAAGTTTAAAAATCAGATAAGCTGCTACACTCAGTCACACAGGAAAACTATGAGAAAACCACAGGGAGTGGGATAGCTTGATCTTGGTTTCAGATAAAGCTCGGCACAACATCGTGGGCTGAAGGGCCTGTTCTGTGCTGTACTGTTCTATGTTCTATGTTTTGATTAAAGCAGACCTAGATTAGAGTCAAGACCATAAAACTTCTAGTTACAAGGCCTCAGTCACACAACATACGTATAAGGTCTCCATTGAATTACACACAGCTGCAGCTTGTTATTATCTGTTTTAACAAGGGACAATAAACATAGGAGGACATGATATACCACTGGTTAGAAATATAGCTATTATAATCGTGTCTGGAAGGTAATAGGTACATAGAAAGAAGTACGAGTTTGGTGATATAATTAGGGTGATGTGCACAAGTTGTAATTGGACAACTATACCTTTATTATATACTATGTAATCACAATTGTTAATTGAGTGGATATAGATATCTCCTGTTTAAATGTACATCTTTTGATTGGCATATGTTAATTTATTGTAATTGAATCTCAACTATAAATGTCTGTACAATTTTTGAATCAGGGCTCTCCCTGGTGCACTAGTTAGAGCACTGGGGCCAGCTCGCCATATAGATCGTAATAAAGACCTTGACTGAAACTCCAAGAGTTTTGTTTCCTCGAGAGTGAGAGTGAAGTACACTATAAATCTCCCCAAAACAGCTCAAATCCAACTTGGCCCTCTTGGAGTTATGGTTTAGTTCCAGCTTCTCTCTTTTCATATACTGGGTAATACTGATAATACACAAAAGTGCAACTTCTAACAAGTGCAGAATATGACGCTGAAGGAGCAAGGACAGGGCTTGTGAATAGGCCTCCAGACTCGGCACCAAGCACTCCTTACTGAAAAATGTGGCATCTCTCACACTAGACATCCTGTGCCTCTCTTAAAGATGGTCAATTAATGGTGAATAAGGGGCAGTTGTGTGTTGCGGGCCTGCATATCCACTCAACAGAGGACTCCCACAGTTAGCAGTGAAACTTTCACTCTATTAGCATAGCCTCGATATGAATCCAGCTTCTCAGGATGAAAAGTCAAACCCCTGAGACAATCCAGTATCCTGCAACTTGTAAATTTTTAAAATAGAGACGCAGCAGATATGAGTGGGGTGAACAGAGAAATCACCAAGCCACAGGTAGAGTCATAGTCAGCTGATATCAACACATCTTGCCATTCATCTGTAACTATTAATCCCGTACATTTCATACCATGCACACTCGATACACAAATAATATTGCCATGTGCAATGTATGGTGATTAACAAAGTAGTTTGCAAACTGGTGTGGGATGAATAAACTGGAGAAATACTGAGGGAGTGAACAATGCCTATGAAAGGATTTCAGAATTGGTATTGCCTGACAATAGTTACAATGAAGCAAACAATGGGACTAGCTCATTAAAGCTGCATTCAGTCACTTTAATTACAGATACAGAATATAACATAGCATTACTCTGTATAACTCAGGATAAGATAGATCACTTAAATCAATATGTGTTTTGACTGTAAGGAAACAGTTAGATGTCTGTGACACAACTCGCTCCCTACTGAGGGTATGAACTCTAGATATTCCACATCCACCAATTTTAATCTTTCCCTTCTTAATGAAGAGCCTTCTCCTTGCTGGGGTGTGGTGCTCTAGGTACTAACAGCTCTCCAAGATTGAAATGAGTTACTAATTCTGGACTGCGACTCTACACAGTGACTCTAAGAAGGGTTCAGGGTATTCGTCACATGCACCGCACAGAAGTTACTGAATGGAACACATGAGCAGCACCTCGGCCAGAACGCCCCACCCACTCCGCACAAGCTCACAATAGGATGAAAACTCATGCTTATGCAATGACATTCACTGTTCTGCCCTCAAGTACTGACCTCAACATTGTTCACCCGAACCTCTGCATTATCCTTCTCGGCTTTGAGCTCCAATTCCACATTCAGCAGTGCGATTTTAGGTTTTTCATACTTCTTGGGTTGCATTTCAAACCCAGCGTAAGAGAATGTTTTCTTGAAGGCGACACCAGCTATCAGCTCAGATTCCTGTGATCAACACCAAGCATGTGTAAGAACAGACAAGCAACATTCACTGAAATCAGTAATTTTTAAAAAAAGCTTTAGATTCCATTTATTTGGTACTATTTGTTGAAGATTGAGGTGAGATACAGTTGGTGTATGGTCCTCCAGTGCTTGTAAATAAACCAATAGTTTCCAAATGTTATCACACACATAACTACAAACACACTCACTGAAACCTCCCTTCAACCCCATCCTAATTTCTGAATTTTTAAAGTTTATTTATTAGTGTCACAAGTAGGCTTACATTAAAACTGCAATGAAGTTACTGCGAAAATCCCTTAGTCACCACACTCCGGCACCTGCTCGGGTACACTGAGGGAGAATTTAACATGGCAAATGCACTTAACCCGCATATCTTTTGGACTGTGGGAGAAAACCAGAGCAGCCGGAGGAAACCCACGCAGACACAGGGAGAACGTGCAGACTCCACACAGACAGCGACCCAAGCTGGGAATCGAACCCGGGTCCCTGGCGCTGTGAGGCAGCAGTGCTAACCACCGTGCCGTATTTTTCAGACTGGAAGCAGGTATTCCTTTTTGAATTACCTGTATAGTTATACAGGGCATGAGTGTAGATGACACAAAGCTTGGACACATGGTAAAAGTAAGGAAGATAGTTGGAGACTTCAGGAGAGCACAGACTAGTGAAATGGGCATGACGACTGAAACATAATACAAAGATGTGATATAGTGATGAAACAATTCTAACAGAATTTTAAATGTGATGCAGCAAAGAAACCTGGGGATTAATGTACACAAATATTTTATGGTGGTTTGTCAAATTGATAAATAAAGTATATGATATTAGTAGCTTTATAGAGGTTCAGCATACAAAAGCAAGAAAGATATGCTAAATCTTTCCAAATCAAAAGAACAGATTTTTGAAAAGGATTCACCACGCTCTTGGGGAGCTATGTAAATTATTTTTGCATTTTCTTCCAGCAGGAGAAAGAATTTGATGTATACAGTTTATGCTGTCAAACACCAACCTCCAAACCACCTCCTTGAACTTTCTTGATCCCAATCATTTTCAGTGGGAGAAGGTCATCCAGCATCATGACTGCATCCACCACCATCTTGGAGAAGAAACCTTTCTGAAGGGCAATCAGTTTGGAGCTGAGGGCAGTAGCAGCGCATTTCTCAAAAAGCACTCTCTGATCTCTGCAAGGGTGGAACAAGTTTAAATAGTATATACACTGAAATGACCGGCATTCAAACAAGTTTATCCAACATCTGCATCCAGCCTGTCAATGGCACTACAAACAAGTCCACTTGATTGGCAGAACTGACACACTCTTCACCACTGGTGTACTGTGGCTGCAGTGTGAGCTATCTATTGGGTGTAATGCAGCAATGTCCAAGGCTTCTTTAACTACACCGTTTAAACCCATGACTTCTACCATTAAGGACAAGGCCAGAGGATGCAGGGAGCATAATCATCTCAAAGTCAAAGATCATCCTGACTTGAAGTGCACATAGGCACTTGAGCAAAATTCTGGAATCCTTACCTAACAGCAATGTGGAAGCAGCTTAACGCTGCAGCAGTTCAAGGCAGGGGCATCTCCTGCACTTGTATTTGGAAGGTGTAGTGGGAGTGGGAAGGAGTGACTGAGGAGTAGACCAAAGTGTCATGGAGGGAACGTTCCTTTGGGAATGCTGAAAGCAGGGTAGGGAATGTGTTGCTGGAGGTGATGGAAATTGGAGAGGGTGATCCCTTGAATGTTGAGTTGGTTGGGTGGATGGTAAGGACAAGTGAAAACTGGAAGTGGGCTGCTAAGGAGTCTGGGAAGGGTTTTTATTTTAACTTTAAAAGTCAGTTACCTGGGAGGTGCCCCCTCATTGTTCCACTGGAGCAAGCTGAGAGGGAGTGATTGGAAGCAGCAGTGCTGGTGAGAGATTAATTGAATTGTTTATTTATTTAATTAGTCAGCTAGTGTGTATTTTTTTTTGGCCTTTACTTTTGCAGTAGTTTTTTAAGTTTAAAGTGAAAACTGGAAGTGGGCTGCTAAGGAGTCTGGGAAGGGTTTTTTAAGCGCGTGAAGTATAAAAGGTAGGCTGCAGTATACAGCGGGCAGCGTCAGGAGCGGGCAGTGTAGTGTGTGGGAAGCAGAGTGTGAGCTATAAGGCTTTGGCTCACAGGGCTTAGGCAGAAAGGGCGAGCAGGGGTGAGTTTAATTCATTTTTGCACTTTCTACCTGGTACTGGCAAGTTATCTAGAGGGGATGGGTGTGCAGGCAGTGCTATGTTCCTCTTGCACTATGTTTGAGATGAGGGACGACGACAGTGTCCCTGCTGATTACACCTGTGGGAAGTGCACCCATCTGCAGCTCCTCCAAAACCGTGTTAGGGAACTGGAGCTGGAGTTAGAACATAGAAAGCCACAGCACAAACAGGCCCTTCGGCCCACAAGTTGCGCTGATCATATCCCTACCTCTAGGCCTATCTATAGCCCTCAATCCCATTAAATCCCATGTACTCATCCAGGAGTCTCTTAAAAGACCCCAACGAGTTTGCCTCCACCACCACCGACGTCAGCCGATTCCACTCACCCACCACCCTCTGAGTGAAAAACTTACCCCTGACATCTCCTCTGTACCTACCCCCCAGCACCTTAAACCTGTGTCCTCTCGTAGCAACCATTTCAGCCCTTGGAAATAGCCTCTGAGAGTCTACCCTATCCAGACCTCTGAGAGTCTACCCTATCCAGAGTTGGATGAACTTAGGATCATTAGGGACGCAGAGGTGGCCATAGACAGAAGCTTTAGGAATACAGTTACTCCGAGGAATGAAAACAGATGGGTGACGGTGAGAGGGGCTGGGAGGAAGCAGTCTGTGCAAGGATCCCCGGTGGTCGTTCCCCTTAGCAACAAGTATTCTGCTTTGGATACGGTTGAGGGGGATGACATACCAGTGGTGAGCCGCAGTGAGAGGATCTCCAGCACTGTGTCCGTCTCTGTGGCTCGGGAGGGTAAGGGGCAGAGCGGGAGGGCAATAGTTATTGGGGACTCGTTAGTTAGAGGGATAGATAGGAGGTTCTGTGGCAGCAAAAGAGACTCACGGATGGTATGTTGCCTACCGGATGCCAAGGTCCGTGACGTCTCAGACCGTGTTTTCCGGATTCTGATGGGGGAGGGGAAACAGTCACAAGTCGTGGTACACATTGGTACCAATGACATAGGTAAGAGAAGGGACGGGGATTTAAAGCAGGAATTTCTGGAGCTGGGCTGGAAGCTGAGAGCAAAGACAAAACATGTGGTCATCTCTGGCACGTTGCCGGTGCCACGTGATAGCGAGTTGAGGAACAGGGAGAGAGTGCAGTTAAACATGTGGTTGCAGGGATGGTGTAGGAGGGAGGGTTTCAGATACGTGGATAATTGGAACACATTCTGGGGAAGGTGGGACCTGTACAAACAGGACGGGGTGCACCTGAACCAGAGGGGCACCAATATCCGAGGAGGGAAATTTGATACGGCTCTTCAGGGGGGTTTAAACTAATTTGTCAGGGGAGTGGGAAAAGGAGTTGTAGTCCAGAAGTCAGTGAGGGTGGTGAGGTATTGGGGAAGGTATCAGGGTCAAGGGTGGGTACCGGTAGACAGGAAGGTGGGTTGAAGTGTGTCTACTTCAATGCAAGGAGCATCCGGAACAAGGTAGATGAACTTGGGGCGTGGATTGGTACTTGGGACTACGATGTTGTGGCCATTACGGAGACGTGGGTAGAACAAGGACAAGAATGGTTGTTGGACGTTCCGGGGTATAGATGTTTCAGCAAGTGTAGGGAAGCTGGTAAAAGAGGTGGAGGAGTGGCATTGTTAATCAAGGATAGTTTAACGGCTGCGGAAAGGCACTTCGAGGGGGATCTACATACTGAGGTAATATGGGCGGAGGTTAGAAATAGGAAAGGAGCGGTCACGTTGTTAGGAGTTTACTATAGGCCCCCAAATAGTAATAGAGATGTGGAGGAAGAAATTGCTAAGCAGATTATGGAAATGTGTGGGGGTCACAGGGTAGTTGTCATGGGGGACTTTAACTTTCCAAATATTGATTGGAACCTTTGTCGGTCAAATAGTTCGGATGGGGCAGTTTTTGTGCAATGTGTGCAGGAGGGTTTCCTGACACAATATGTGGATAGGCCGACAAGAGGTGAGGTCACATTGGATTTGGTACTGGGAAATGAACCGGGCCAAGTGTTAGATTTGGTTGTGGGAGAGCACTTTGGAGATAGTGACCACAATTCGGTGTCTTTTGTTATTGCAATGGAGAGGGATAGGGCCGTACGGCAGGGCAAGGTTTACATTGGGGGAGAGGTAATTATGATGCGATTAGGCAAGAATTAGGGGGCATAAGTTGGGAACAGAAACTGTCAGAGAAAGGAACTAATGAAAAGTGGAACTTTTTCAAGGAACAAATACTGTCAGGCAGGGAGGAAATGGCCGAGTGAGGGAACCATGGTTCACGAAAGAGGTGGAATGTCTTGTGAAAAGGAAGAGGTAAGCTTATGTAGGGATGAGGAAACAAGATTCAGATGGCTCGATTGAGGGTTACAAGTTAGCAAGGAATGAGCTGAAAAAGGGGCTTAGGAGAGCTAGGAGGGGACACGAGAAGTCCTTGGCTGGTCGGATCAAGGAAAACCCCAAGGCTTTTTACTCTTATGTGAGGAATAAAAGAATGACCAGGGTGAGGTTAGGGCCAGTCAAGGACAGTAGTGGGAACTTGTGTATGGAGTCAGTAGAGATAGGCGAGGTGATGAATGAATACTTTTCTTCAGTGTTCACCAAGGAGAGGGGCCATGTTTTTGAGGAAGAGAAGGTGTTACAGGCTAATAGGCTGGAGGAAATAGATGTTCGGAGGGAGGATGTCCTGGCAGTTTTGAATAAACTGAAGGTTGATAAGTCCCCTGGGCCTGATGAAATGTATCCTAGGATTCTTTGGGAGGCAAGGGATGAGATTGCAGAGCCTTTGGCTTTGATCTTTGGGTCCTCACTGTCCACGGGGAGGGTGCCAGAGGACTGGAGAATGGCGAATGTTGTTCCTCTGTTTAAGAAAGGGAATAGAAATGACCCTGGTAATTATAGACCGGTTAGTCTTACTTCGGTGGTTGGTAAATTGATGGAAAAGGTCCTTAGAGATGGGATTTACGACCATTTAGAAAGATGCGGATTAATCCGGGATAGTCAGCACGGATTTGTGAAGGGCAAGTCGTGCCTCACAAATTTGATAGAATTTTCTGAGGAGGTAACTAGGTGTGTTGATGAAGGTAGGGCAGTTGATGTCATATACATGGATTTTAGTAAGGAGTTTGATAAGGTCCCCCATGGTCGGCTTATGATGAAAGTGAGGAGGTGTGGGATAGAGGGAAAGTTGGCCGATTGGATAGGTAACTGGCTGTCTGATCGAAGAAAGAGGATGGTGGTCGATGGAAAATTTTCGGATTGGAGGCAGGTTGCTCGGGGAGTGCCACAGGGATCAGTGCTTGGTCCTCTGCTCTTTGTGATTTTTATTTATGACTTAGAGGAGGGGGCTGAAGGGGGGATCAGTAAATTTGCTGATGACACCAAGATTGGTGGAGTAGTGGATGAGGTGGAGGGCTGTTGTAGGCTGCAAAGAGACATAGATATGATGCAAAGCTGGGCTGAAAAATGGCAAATGGAGTTTAACCCTGATAAATGTGAGGTGATTCATTTTGGTAGGACTAATTTAAATGTGGAATTCAGGGTCAAAGGTAGGGTTCTGAAGACTGTGGAGGAACAGAGAGATCTTGGGGTTCATATCCACAGATCTCTAAAGGTTGCCACTCAAGTGGATAGAGCTGTGAAGAAGGCCTATAGTGTGTTAGCTTTTATTAACGGGGGTTGGAGTTTAAGAGCCGTGGGGTTATGCTGCAACTGTACAGGACCTTGGTGAGACCACATTTGGAATATTGTGTGCAGTTCTGGTCACCACACTATAAGAAGGATGTGGAAGCGCTGGAAAGAGTGCAGAGGAGATTTACCAGGATGCTGCCTGGTTTGGAGGGTAGGTCTTATGAGGAAAGATTGAGGGAGCTAGGGCTGTTCTCTCTGGAGCGGAAGAGGCTGAGGGGAGACTTAATAGAGGTTTATAAAATGATGAAGGGGATAGATAGAGTGAACGTTCAAAGACTATTTCCTCGGGTGGATGGAGCTATTACAAGGGGGCATAACTATCGGGTTCGTGGTGGGAGATACAGGAAGGATATCAGAGGTAGGTTCTTTACGCAGAGAGTGGTTGGGGTGTGGAATGGACTGCCTGCAGTGATAGTGGAGTCAGACACTTTAGGAACATTTAAGCGGTTATTGGATAGGCACATGGAGCACACCAGGATGATAGGGAGTGGGATAGCTTGATCTTGGTTTCAGATAAAGCTCGGCACAACATCGTGGGCCGAAGGGCCTGTTCTGTGCTGTACTGTTCTATGTTCTAAGGGGGATCCCAACATGATCTGGAAGGGAAGAAAAGGGGGTGAAAGCAAAAGTGTGTGAAATGAGATAGATGGGGTTGAGGGGACTGTCAACCACAGTGACAGGGATTCAGCAACTGAGGTAAAGAAAAATATCAGAAGCACTGGGATGGAAGATGGCTTTGTCAGATCATATGCGATGGATACAGACAAACTGGGAGAATGGAAGAGATCCTTAAAGGAAACAGGACAAGGCAATGTTTAATCCAGGTAGTTGAGAGAGTCAGTGGACTTATATTTTATACTTACTCCTTGTTGTCTTTCTTCACAGTTACAGCAATGGCTTTGATTTTTTCCAAGGCCTATAACAGAAAAGATAAATCAGAATCAACTACAAGAGCTCTTGAGGGCATCTCAGTCTCCACACTCCATTGCACACCAGCTTATATCCAATGTCAGCAGAACCAATTAAACTTTTGCTTAAGTGCTGATAACATAAGGGAAAATGGAGGAAATATTTACTGCAGTGAATCAAACAACAAATCAATTTTCTCTCATATTAACTGCATCAATAACTCATGAAACCACACAATAATAGTGCTATATAAATCCAAGTTGAAGTTGTAAATCATTGCAGATTGAAATCAGCTCAAATATTCAGCAAAGGACATTGGGAAGGCTGCACGAAGCTCGGGGAAAAAAATGACAGGATAACTAACCAGTTTCTCAATTTTTCTTTAGAAATATTGAATATCCAAGGGACCCTTTAAATCATAACCAGCCCGTTATAAAATGAAAGAAAAGCCATTATTACCAGCTGTGTGGCCCTACGGAAGGATCGGATGATAATCTGGGGGTGAAGTCCCTCTTCCACGTATGATTTGATCTGTCTGAGGAATTCGGCAGCAAGTAGGGTAACAGAAGTAGTTCCATCACCCACCTGGAAAAAGACACAAATAAAGTCATCATATATTCATTCCAAACTTCATCCTAACAACTATTAAACACGTGAGGTTATTTAAAAGGATTGCCAAATCCACCACCTCACTGCCATCCAGGAATATGCAAAAAAACAGCAAGACCCATTGTCCCAGAGTGGGAAAGGACAGTGTGTGACCCATTGTCCCAGAGTGGGAAAGGACAGTGTGTGACCCATTGTCCCAGAGTGGGAAAGGACAGTGTGTGACCCACTATCCCAGAGTGGGAAAGGACAGCATGTGACCCACTGTCCCATAGTGGGAAAGGACAGTGTGTGACCCGCTGTCCCAGAGTGGGAAAGGACAGTGTGTGACCCGCTGTCCCAGAGTGGGAAAGGACAGTGTGTGACCCGCTGTCCCAGAGTGGGAAAGGACAGTGTGTGACCCATAGTCCCAGAGTGGGAAAGGACAGTGTGTGACCCATTGTCCCAGAGTGGGAAAGGACAGTGTGTGACCCACTATCCCAGAGTGGGAAAGGACAGCATGTGACCCACTGTCCCAGAGTGGGAAAGGACAGTGTGTGACCCGCTGTCCCAGAGTGGGAAAGGACAGTGTGTGACCCGCTGTCCCAGAGTGGGAAAGGACAGTGTGTGACCCGCTGTCCCAGAGTGGGAAAGGACAGTGTGTGACCCGCTGTCCCAGAGTGGGAAAGGACAGCGTGTGACCCACTGTCCCAGAGTGGGAAAGGACAGTGTGTGACCCACTGTCCCAGAGTGGGAAAGGACAGTGTGTGACCCACTGTCCCAGAGTGGGAAAGGACAGTGTGTGACCCACTGTCCCAGAGTGGGAAAGGACAGTGTGTGACCCACTGTCCCAGAGTGGGAAAGGACAGTGTGTGACCCGCTGTCCCAGAGTGGGAAAGGACAGTGTGTGACCCACTGTCCCAGAGTGGGAAAGGACAGTGTGTGACCCACTGTCCCAGAGTGGGAAAGGACAGTGTGTGACCCACTGTCCCAGAGTGTGAAAGGACAGTGTGTGACCCGCTGTCCCAGAGTGGGAAAGGACAGTGTGTGACCCACTGTCCCAGAGTGGGAAAGGACAGCGTGTGACCCACTGTCCCAGAGTGGGAAAGGACAGTGTGTGACCCACTGTCCCAGAGTGTGAAAGGACAGCGTGTGACCCACTGTCCCAGAGTGGGAAAGGACAGCGTGTGACCCACTGTCCCAGAGTGGGAAAGGACAGCGTGTGACCCACTGTCCCAGAGTGGGAAAGGACAGCGTGTGACCCACTGTCCCAGAGTGGGAAAGGACAGTGTGTGACCCGCTGTCCCAGAGTGGGAAAGGACAGTGTGTGACCCACTGTCCCAGAGTGGGAAAGGACAGCGTGTGACCCACTGTCCCAGAGTGGGAAAGGACAGTGTGTGACCCGCTGTCCCAGAGTGGGAAAGGACAGTGTGTGACCCGCTGTCCCAGAGTGGGAAAGGACAGTGTGTGACCCGCTGTCCCAGAGTGGGAAAGGACAGTGTGTGACCCGCTGTCCCAGAGTGGGAAAGGACAGTGTGTGACCCGCTGTCCCAGAGTGGGAAAGGACAGTGTGTGACCCCCTGTCCCAGAGTGGGAAAGGACAGCGTGTGACCCACTGTCCCAGAGTGGGAAAGGACAGCGTGTGACCCACTGTCCCAGAGTGGGAAAGGACAGTGTGTGACCCACTGTCCCAGAGTGGGAAAGGAGTGTGTGACCCACTGTCCCAGAGTGGGAAAGGACAGTGTGTGACCCGCTGTCCCAGAGTGGGAAAGGACAGCGTGTGACCCACTGTCCCAGAGTGGGAAAGGAGTGTGTGACCCGCTGTCCCAGAGTGGGAAAGGAGTGTGTGACCCACTGTCCCAGAGTGGGAAAGGACAGCGTGTGACCCGCTGTCCCAGAGTGGGAAAGGACAGTGTGTGACCCACTGTCCCAGAGTGTGGAAGGACAGTGTGTGACCCGCTGTCCCAGAGTGGGAAAGGACAGAGCATGACCCACTGTCCCAGAGTGGGAAAGGACCGCGTATGACCCACTGTCCCAGAGTGGGAAAGGACACATTCCTCGGGTGAGAGGACTGTGTCTGATCTGGTGGAGCACTTTGACCTTATTTGGAAAAGAGGAAATTAAAATGTACTCTTTCAGTTTACCTCAGCATCTTGTGATTTTGCGATGTCCACAAGGGTTTTTGCAGCTGGGTGAACAACATCGAGCAGCTTCAAGATGGTGGCTCCATCATTTGAAACAGTTGCTTTCCCTATAAATAAAAACACCTCACATTGAATGCACTGAAGTCTCCTCCAAACATCTAGTATGGTCGCCTCATTACAGGAAGGATGTGGAAAAGATTGAAAGGGTGCAGAGGAGATTTACAAGGATGTTGCCTGGATAGAGTGGCATGCCTTATGAGGATAGGCTGAGGGAGCTCGGTCTTTTCTCCTTGGAGAGACGTAGGATGAGAGGAGACCTAATAGAGGTATATAAGATGTTGAGAGGCATAAGACCATAAGACATAGGAGCGGAAGTAAGGCCATTCGGCCCATCGAGTCCACTCCACCATTCAATCATGGTTGATTTCAACTCCATTTACCCGCTCTCTCCCCATAGCCCTTAATTCCTCGAGAAATCAAGAATTTATCAATTTCTGTCTTGAAGACGCTCAACGTCTCGGCCTCCACAGCCTTCTGTGGCAATGAATTCCACAGACCTACCACTCGGGTAGATCTGTAGAATTCCACAGACCTACCACCAGATCGGGTGGACTCTCGGAGGCTTTTTCCCAGGGTGGAAATGGCTGCTACGAGAGGACACAGGTTTAAGGTGCTGGGGGTAGGTACAGGGGAGATGTTAGGGGGAAGTTTTTCACACAGAGGGTGGTGGGCAAGTGGAATCGGCTGCCATCAGTGGTGCAGGAGGCAAACTCAATAGGGTCTTTTAAGAGACTCCTGGATGAGTACATGGGACTTTATAGGATGGAGGGTTATAGGTAGGCCTAAAAGGTAGGGATATGTTCGGCACAACTTGTGGGGCCGAAGGGCCTGTTTTGTGCTGTAGTTTTTCTGTTTCTATATTTCTAGGTGTGTGTTTGATTAGCTGGAGAATGGTGGGAGCACAACTGATATCAGCACCCTCCTCTGTACTGATGATAGGGTGAATCCACATTGAGTCTGACGACTCCTGCAGGAAGGTCTATGTGCAGAATTCACTTGGGAATGGCACCTTGTCCAGTAGTGATAACTTTCATGGCCAAATAGCTTGCAGCACACACTTGAGAAAGGTTACAGTAGAAAGGGGTGTCAGAAAGCAGCCAGGTCAGTGACAAAATTAATGGCAGATCTACATGAAGATTTAAATCTTCACAATTATAATTAGCACGGTGTTAATGGCAACAGTTATTTGAAACCAGTTACCATTCCACACGTTGCGTTGCACAATATAATGTGCCGCAGTCAATTTAACAACCTGAAATATACCCACATACATCACTATGAAATATAAGAAAGCAAGCTATTCTGCAGCAATCGGGAACTCGCCATTCTGATGTCACACACATTTAGTAACAGAGGAACAGGAAGAGGTCATCGAGTCCCTCCAATCTGTTCCACCATCCCATGAAGTTAAGACTGATTTTACTCTCTTAAGTCATGGAAAAGATAGGAACATTGGGCCAAAATGTCCCAAGAGTACCCCTACCTCTGTCGTCCACGATGAGCTTGTCCATCCCACGTGGCCCCAGTGTGGTGCGAACGGCCTCAGCAATAACCTGGCAGGCATTAATGTTACTGACCAGCTGTGGAGTTCCTTGAGAAGTGTCAGTCCCCTCCTTGAGGAGGATAACTGGTGTGGACTAGGAAAGAAAAACACATTTACATTAAATCCATTCATAACTGGATCACATGAACTTAATGAGCCACATTTTGAAGATTCAAGTGCAGAGTGCTAAAAGTCACCAAATTTGAGAAGACTAGAAGACAACAGCATAAACTAAGAAACTGGTATTACAATCATAGAATCTTCTAGCAGAGAAGGAGGCCATTGTGCCTCTGCTGGCTTTACAGGTGCTGTCCACTCTCCCCCATTCTTCTGTCCAATTATTTTAAATTTTGCTGGAAATGTTTATCCATTCCTGTTTTTAGAAGTTATTCTGGATTCTACTTCAATGAGTATTTCACTCTGTCCCGACAAACCGCTGAGTAAAATACTTTCTTCTTATTTCTCTGATTACTTTATGTCCACAAGTTACCAAAGTTCATAGAATCCCTACAGTACAGGAGGCCATTCAGTTCATCGGGCCTGCACCAACACCAGGCCCTATCCCCGTAACCCCACATATTTACCCTGCTAATCCCTCTAACCTATAGATCCCAGGACACTGAGGGTCAATTTATCATGGCCAATCAACCTAACTCGCACATCTTTGGAGTGTGGGAGAAAACCGGAGCACCCGGAGGAAACCCAGGCAGACATGGGGAGAACATGCAAACTCCACACAGTCACCCAAGCCGGGAATCGAATCCAGGTCCCTGGAGCTGGGAGGCAGCAGTGCTAACCACTGTGCCACCCTAGTGAAAGAAATTAATTGTGCCTTATTTCATAGAATGATGTAGCATAGGCTTTTCAGCCTATCACGCCTGTGCTGGCTCTTTAGTAAAGCTATCCAATTGGTCTCCTGCTCTTTCCCTTAGCCCAGTATTTCTTTCTTTCAAATGTTTATCCAATTACCTTTTGAAAGTTATTATTGAATCTGCTTTCATCCAGCTTTCAGGCAGCACATTTCAGATGACACTAACTGACCATGTTTTAAAAATGTTTCCTTATGTCGCCTCTGGTTCTTCTGCCTTGCACTCTGAACTCTGGCGGTTTCCCCCCAAACACCTGGCCATTAAAAACTGTTTCTCCTTAATTACTCACCCTAAACTATTTGTGATTTTGAACATCTCTAACAAATTTTCTCTTAACCATCCGTGCTCCAAGGGCTTTTTTTTCGGCACCTTCTCTCATGCCTTACCATCATTCCTAAAGTGTGATGCTCAGAATTGGACACCACTTTCCAGCTGAGGCCTAACGATAACTTTCTGGTCTTTGTACTCCTCTAATAAAGCCAAAGATACTGTCTGATTGTTTTTATAACCGGCTTCTCTACTTGTCCTGAACTTTCAAAGAGAAACTAAAGGATTGCCATTTCCACAGCACCTTTCAAGATCTCAGGAAGTCCCAAAGTGTTTTACAGACCAAGAAGTACTTCTAAAGCGTAATCACTGTTGTCATGGGGGAAATATAACGGCCAATTTCTGTACACAAAAGCTCACACAAACAACAGTGCGATAATGATCAGATACTTTTTTTTAGTTAGGTTGACTGAAGGAAAAATATTGGACAAGATTTATGTACAAACACTCCAAAGTTCTGTTCCTACACCTACTGTAAAACTATACCATTTGATTCACATGACTTCTCATCCTTCCTATCAAAATGTACCACTTCTCAGCATTAAATTTCATCTGCCGTGTGTTTGTCCATTTCATCAGTCTGTCTATGCTTTTCTTCAGTCTATCAGATCCTCCTCATTGTTTACATACTTAGTTACAAGGTCAGACTGGAGAAGCTGTCGTTGTTTTCCTTGGAGCAAAGGAATTGGAGGGGAGATTTGATAGAGGTGTACAAGATTATGACAAGTTTAGATGAGGTAGATAAAGAAAAGCTGTTCCCATTAACTGACAATACAAGGGCTATGGGGAACACATTTAAGAGTTTGGCCAAAAAATGCAGGGGAATGTGAGGAAGAACTTTATAATGTAGTGAATGGCAATGAGCTGGAAACCACTGCCTATAAGGTGCTGGAAGCAGAAACAGTCAATGATTCCAAATGGAAACTGGGTAGCCACTGCAAGGAGATAGATCTGCAGGGCCAGAAGAATTGGGTTGGGGAGGGGGGGTACAGACTGGATTGCTCCGTGGGGAGCCAACATGGACTCAACGGGATGAATGGCCTCCTTCTCTACCAGTATTATCTTCATGACTACATTTCAAGTTTCAAATCTGCAAACTTTGAAATTAAGCCCCGAATACCAAGTCCAGGGCACTAATCTACACGAAAAATTGCAGCCGCCCTCATATTGAAATCTAGAAAACATCACTGTACAGCCATCCAATCTGAAAAACAACCACTTACCAATACTCTTTCAATCCCTCAGTAAATTTTGGATCTTGTCTCAGCTCCAATTTCCTCCCTAAACGTCAAGCTCCATTTCCTCTTTTAACATCTTCCTTAAACCCCACATCTGATCAAGCTTTACTCTCCTTAACATTTTTACCTTGATGTTTACTGTGTGCTTCTCATTGCCGTCGGGTGATTTGGAATATTTTACTATCTTAATTAATGTGCCATCTTATAATCAGTTTAAATATTTGATGCAGGGGGGCTAAATTAGGCTAATACGGTTTGAGAACATTAACACAATACTGACTTAAGAGTGAATTATCTTAGACTATAGAGCGCTGACGAGAGCGGTCATTATAAAAGACAGCTCTAACTGAATAACAAGCATTCATTTAAAACATGTTTTTTGAATTTATAAAATGGATGCAGTTTGTTTTTCGAATACATTTTGTAAAACTTCAGCCAACAGCAAGATACAGCAGGGTTTTATGGGATGAAGTAGCAAGTAGAGCCTGCGTTCCATAGGACAATGGTTTTACTGAATGCAGCCACTTTATCAGCGGTTTTCGGGAACAAAATGGCTACCAATGCCAGTTTGATGAATAGAACTATACAACTCAAAACTGATAACACAGGTGCAAGGCAGACATAAGGATTTTCTCCGAGTCAGACGAGTGTCAAGTGGATTTGAGTCTGTGGGAACCATTCTCCCATTTCACTCTCCAGTGTCATGTGTCGCTGGGCAATCGAGGGAGGAAACATCCGAAAGTAAGAACACGGCACAGTGGTTCGCACTGCTGCCTCACAGCGCCAGAGCCCTGGGTTCAATTCCAGCCTCGGATCACCGTCTGTGTGGAGTTTGCACATTCTCCTGATATCTGCGTGGGTTTCCTCCGGGTGTTCCGGTTTCCTCCCACAGTCCAAAGATGGGCGGGTCAGGTTGATTGGCCATGCTAAATTTACCCTAGTGTCAGATTAGCAGGGTAAATATGTGGGGTTGCAGGAATAGGGCCTGGGTGGGATTGTGGTCGGTGCAGACTCAATGGACTGAATGGCCTCCTTCTGTACTGTGGGGATTTTATGATTCTATAAGATCCCATTAGATCAGGATGGAAATTGTTATTGGCTGGAGTTGGTGACAGGGATGATTATTGACTGATTTGTATTAATGTTTACTGGATTATGCCAACCGAAAAGCTGGGAAACATGATTTTTAAAATGTATAATTGCCCTCACGGAGGCACTATTTTTGCTGCTCGTATTTTCTACCTGGCGTGCTGGGCTACTTTACATTATTCTCCCATTTGATCGTTTGGTTAATAAAGTCACGTCTTAAAATCAGTACACTGAATTTCATGAGTCTCTGTATTTGGCTTAAATTGAACAAAACATAGCCTCAAAAGAAACAATATAGTAAAAAGTCAAAAACGTAGTAAACAATGAGGATAATAGTAACAGATTTCAAGAAGACTTTGATAAGACTCGTAAAACAATGAGACAGACGATTCATTTTGGTAGCATTGAGGTGAGGCAATGTGAACCGAATGTTGTAATTTTAAATAGGGTGCAGAAACAACAATGTGTTTATTTGTAGAAATCTTTGAAGGTGGCAGGGCAAGTGAGAAGGCTGTTAAGAAAGCATTGTGGGACCCTGAGCTTTATAAATAAAGGAAAAGAGTACAAAAGCAAGGAAGCTGTGCTGAAATTTAAAACACTGGTTAGGCCTCAGCTGGAGAATAGTGTTCAATTCTGGACACCGCACTGGGAAGGATGTCAAGACCTTAGACAAGGTGCAGAAGAGATTTATTAAAATAATAATAGGGATGAGGAACTACCTCCAGAGAGAATGAAGAAGCTAATGTTGATCTCCTCAGGGTGGAGATGATTAAGTTTTGATAGTGATGTTCATGAATATTTTTGATAAAGTAAATGAGGAAAATTGTTTCTATTAACAGTCATGAAGCTCAACACCATCCAGGATAACTTAAACACTCACTCACCAGCACACCGTGACTGCAGTGCGTACTGCCTACATGATGCACTGAATCAACTTGCCAAAGTTTCTACAACAGCACTTCTCAAACTCACTGCCTGAAAGGACATGGGTAACATGACAACACTGCCACCTGCATTCCTCTCCAAGTCACACATTAAAATGATAAAGGGATTTGGTAATTGGAAAGAAACTATTTCTTCAGCCAGAACAAAGGGACACTATCATAAAATTAGACTTAGGCCATTCAGGAATAAAATCAAAGAATTTCTTTTCCCAAAAAAATAGTGGTGGAAATCTGGAACTCACCTCATAAAGGTGAGAATTCTCACTCATGAGAAAGAAAAGTTTAAGATCGATAACTATTTTAAAATAACAATATCAAGATCATCGTGAAGCTCAACTATAAAAGTGTTTTCCCTCTCTAGTTCTGAAAAAGGGTCATGCAGACTCGAAACGTTAACTCTGTTTTCTCTCCCCGTGGATGCCACTTGACCTGCTGAGATTTTCCAGCATTCTTTGTTACTGATTAACCATGATGCAAATGAATGGGGGACGTGTTTGAGGGGTTGAATGGCCTAATCCTGTTCCTATATTCCATTGACTAACATTTCTATCGACAGAAATAAGTCTACCCTTCCCAACAGCTTTAAGATGGCTTTGTTGAATGGGTCGCAAATACATTCAAAACTCTCCGTAACAAGCACACAGTATAACCATGATAAGGTTATCCAACTGGTCCCACTCCTCTGCTCTTTGCCCATTGTCCTGTCAAATTTTATTTATCCAAGTATTTATCCAAATTCCCAATAGAAAGTTACCACTGCCCTTGCAGATAGTACATTCCAGATCATCATAACACACGGTTCAAAGATAAATTAGACATTTCCCTTTGGCCTTTTTGCTAATTAAGCCTGTGACCTCTGCTCACTAACCTTCCTGTCACAAAGCAACATTCCTCCATATTTATTCTATCAAAGCCCCTTATAAATCTCCCATAACCTTATTTGCTCTAACAAGAACTTTTCCAGCTTTTCTTTTCCAAATTTACATTTCAGTACAAAAGACGAAGCTGAAACATTTGCAACCATTTTCAGCCAGGCATGCTGAGGATGATCCATCAAGGCTTCCTCTTGTGGTGCTCAGCGTCACCAGTTTTCAGCCAATTCAATTCACTTCACGTGATAGCAAAGAACAGCTTACATTAAAGACTATGGGTTCTGAGAACATCTCAACTGCAGTGCCGAAGACTTATACTTCAGAACTAGCCACGCCCTGAGCCATGCTGTTCCAGTACAGTTGTACTACAGATATTCACCCAACTAAGCGGAAAATAGTCTAGGTATGTCCTGTCCACAGAAAGCAATCCAATCCAGTTGATAACTTCAAAAACTGACGAAGCAGGAAATCTGAAATAAAAACAAGTTCTAGAAATGCTCAGCAGGTCTGGCAGCATCTGTGGAGAGAGAAACAGTTAACACTTCAAGTCAAATAAAACCCCTCAAGACCTTTTCAGTGCTGAAGAAGTCATACTGGATTTTAAATGTTTACCGTTTCTCTCTCCCTCTCCAGATGGTGCCAGATCTGCTAAGTAGTACTTTTAGCACTTTATGTTTTATTCCAGCCAATAATTCCCTCACCACTCTACTCTCAATCACCAATGTAATGGAAGGTATTCCGCCTAACTGTAGCATGTCTTCAGCAACAATCTGTTCACCAACGTTGAGGTTGGGTTCCACCAGAGTCACTTGGCTTCATTCCTCATTACAGCCTTGGTCCAAAAAGAGACCAAACTCAAAGTAAGGCACAAAATAAGAACAACTTGAACAACAACTTGACATCAAGGCAGCATCAAGCCATTGGGAACTGGAGAAAAACACTCCACTGGTTGGAGTTGTATCTAGCATAAAGAAAGATAGTTGTAGTTGCTCCGGCTGGGAGATGCGCATGTCCCAAGGAGCTGGATCATTCACCCTCAACATCTCTGCAGGAGTTTCTCAAGGTAGTTTTATGCTCCTATAGTGTCCTAGATCTATCTTCAGCTGCTTCATCAATGACCTTCCCTCCAATATAAGATCAGAAGTGGAGGCTTTCGCTTATGATTGCACAATGTTTAACGCAACTCATGACTTCTCAGATACTGAAGCAGTCCGTCTCCAAATGCAGCAAGACCAGGACAATATTCAGGCCTAGGGTGATTTAAGTGGCAAGTAACACTCCCTACCAGCACTATCGGAGTGCCTACAACACAGGATCTGCAGCAGTTCAAGAAGGCGACCCACTACCACCTTCTCAATAGTAATTAGGGATGGGAAATAACAGCTAAACTAGTCTGCAAAGCTTAAATCCTCTGAATGACAAAAAATATATCGTGGAGATGAGCGCGGGGGGGGGGGGGGGGGGGTGCACTTATCTTATGAGGAAAGGTTGGGCAGACCGGGCCTCTGCATTGGAGTTGAGAAGATTGAGGTGATCTTATTGATACCCCTGTCTAAATCAAGAGATAAAGTGGAAATGGTCAAAAGTTTTTAGGTATCCAGATCACCAACAACCTGTCCTGGTCCCTCCATGCCTACACTATAGTTAAGAACGAACGCCTCTACTTTCTCAGGAGGGTAAGGAAATTGGGCATGTCCGCTACGACTCTCACCAACTTTTACAGATGCACCATAGAAAGCATTCTTTCTGGTTGTATCACAGCTTGGTATCTGTTCAAGACCGCAAGAAACTACAAGGGGTCGTGAACAAAGTTCAGTCCATCATTCAAACCAGCCTCCCACCCACCGACGCTGTCTACACTTCCCGCTGCCTCGGAAAAGCAGCCAGCATAATCAAGGACCCCACACACCTGGACATACTCTCTCCCACCTTCTTCCGTCTGGAAAAAGATACAAACGTCTGAGGTCGCATACCAACCGACTCAAGAACAGCTTCTTCCCTGCTGCTATCAGACTTTTGAATGGACCTTTCTTATATTAAGCTGATCTTTCTCTACATCCTAGCTGTGACTGGAACACTACATTCTGCACTCTCTTCTTCTCTATGTACGGTATGATTTGTCTGTATCGTGCACAAGAAACAATAATTTTCACTGTTTACTAATACATGTGACAATAATAAATCAAAATTAAATCAAATCAAATCAATGATCCTGAGGGGAACCTAACAGGACACTTCCTCTATCAGGAGAACCAGGGCCACCGTTTAAAACAAAAGGGTCCCCTATTTAAGACAGCGAGGAGGAGAATTTATTTCCCCTCCAAGGGTCATGGGTCTTTGGAATTCCCTTCCTCAGAGCGGAGGAGAATGGATCATTCAAGATTTTTAAGGCTAAGGCAGATAGATTATTTTTTAAAGTTTATTTATTAGTGTCACAAGTAGACTCACATTAACACTGCAATGAAGTGGAGATGCCGGCGTTGGACTGGGGTGGGCACAATAAGAAGTCTCACAAAACCTGGTTAAAGTCCAACAGGTTTATTTGTAATCACAGGCTTTCGGAACGCTGCTCCTTCATCAGGTGATCCTTCTGGAGCAGCGCTCCGCAAGCTCGTGATTCCAAACCTGTTTAACCAGGTGTTATGAGACTTCTTACACTGCAATGAAGTTACTGAGACAGTCCCAATGCAGTGAAAGGTTATCAGAAGTAGGCAGGAAGGTGGGGTTGAGGCCACAATCGGGACAGTTATGATCTTGCGGAAGAGCGGAGCTGGCTGAAGGAGCCAAGTGGCCCCATTCCTGCTCCCAATTTACGGTGTGTTGTGACCCACATTCACTGGCAAGTTCAGGGTGAAAAACTTTGGCAACATGTCTCTCTTCTCAATAATGTTCAAGTTCGAAATGACCAAGCCAGTGTCAGAGTACTTTTCTGGATTGTTCTGGAAGTTTCCTTAAGGTACAGAGCCAGACTAAAGAGGTTCAGGGCCCCAGGCAGCAAACTGTCCCTCCATCCTCCAGCCCAGCCCCGGGGCTCCTCCTCAGGGTGGGCCCCACACGCCGCCTCATGGTCACCGCCCCCTTTAAGGGATTCCGAGATTTGCCTCTCCCGAATCCCCTGGCGGTTAAAGAGCCCCGCGGTCCTTCAGTATTTACCCCTCACCGACCCTCCATCCCTCACCGACCCTCCATCCCTCACCGAGTCTCCACATCCCCCTCTCCCTCCCCAAGGCCGGCGCTCAGCCGCCACCCACACGGGCTAAAACCCACACCCAGCGGCTAATCCCTCATCAATATGGCCTTTCCCGGTCAGCTGTCCGAGTCCGCTAACCCTCCCGCGCCCCACTTCACCGATAAAACCATCCCGGGCGGCCGGATGGCACTGGATTGTCCCGGTGGCCCTCAGGCCTCTCACCCACCATCATCTTTCCGCCTCTCCCAGCGCCGCCAGAACCTTCCAGCAACCGGCTTCGCGCACGCACGGCGTCCTCACGTCACGACGCCTTGCGTAGCTGCCCCAGCAACAGCAGACGCCTTAGTGCCTGTATCAAAGATGGCGGCTCCACACAATGGGAAATAGGGATCTGAACACTGGGGAATAGGGATCTGTACACTGGAGAATAGGGATCTGTACACTGGGGAATAGGGATCTGTACACTGGAGAATAGGGATCTGGACACTGGAGAATAGGCATCTGTACACTGGGGAACAGGGATCTGTACACTGGGGAACAGGGATCTGTACACTGGGGAACAGGGATCTGTACACTGGGGAACAGGGATCTGTACACTGGAGAATAGGGATCTGTACACTGGAGAATAAGGATCTGTACACTGGAGAACAGGGATCTGTAAACTGGGGAATAGGCTTCTGTACACTGGAGAATAGGGATCTGTACACTGGAGAACAGGGATCTGTACACTGGAGAACAGGGATCTGTACACTGGGGAATAGGCTTCTGTACACTGGAGAATAGGGATCTGTACACTGGAGAATAAGGATCTGTACACTGGAGAACAGGGATCTGTAAACTGGGGAATAGGCTTCTGTACACTGGAGAATAGGGATCTGTATGCTGGGGAATAGGGATCTATAAACTGGGGAATAGGCATCTGTACACTGGAGAATAGGGAGCTGTACACTGGGGAATAGGTATCTGTACACTGGAGAATAGGGATCTGTACACTGGGGAACAGGGATCTGTACACTGGGGAATAGGGATCTGTACACTGGAGAATAGGGATCTGTACACTGGAGAATAGGATCTGCACACTGGGAAATAGGGATCTGTACACTGGAGAATAGGGATCTGTACACTGGAGAATAGGGATCTGTACACTGGAGAATAGGGATCTGTACACTGGGGAATAGGTATCTGTACACTGGAGAATAGGGATCTGTACACTGGGGAACAGGGATCTGTACACTGGGGAATAGGTATCTGTACACTGGAGAATAGGGATCTGTACACTGGGGAACAGGGATCTGTACACTGGGGAATAGGGATCTGTACACTGGAGAATAGGGATCTGTACACTGGAGAATAGGATCTGCACACTGGGAAATAGGGATCTGTACACTGGAGAATAGGGATCTGTACACTGGGGAATAGGGATCTGTACACTGGAGAATAGGGATCTGTACACTGGAGAATAGGGATCTGTACACTGGGGAATAGGTATCTGTACACTGGGGAATAGATATCTGTACACTGGGGAATAGGCTTCTGTACACTGGAGAATAGGGATCTGTACACTGGAGAATAGGGATCTGTACACTGGAGAACAGGGATCTGTACACTGGGGAATAGGCTTCTGTACACTGGAGTATAGGGATCTGTACACTGGGGAACAGGGATCTGTACACTGGAGAACAGGGATCTGTACACTGGGGAATAGGCATCTGTACACTGGAGAATAGGGATCTGTACACTGGGGAATAGGGATCTGTACACTGGAGAACAGGGATCTGTACACTGGGGAAAAGGGATCTGTACACTGGAGAATAGGATCTGCACACTGGGAAATAGGGATCTGTACACTGGAGAATAGGGATCTATAAACTGGGGAATAGGCATCTGTACACTGGAGAATAGGGAGCTGTACACTGGGGAATAGGTATCTGTACACTGGAGAATAGGGATCTGTACACTGGGGAATAGGTATCTGTACACTGGAGAATAGGGATCTGTACACTGGGGAACATGGATCTGTACACTGGGGAATAGGGATCTGTACACTGGAGAATAGGGATCTGTACACTGGAGAATAGGATCTGCACACTGGGAAATAGGGATCTGTACACTGGAGAATAGGGATCTGTACACTGGAGAATAGGATCTGCACACTGGGAAATAGGGATCTGTACACTGGAGAATAGGGATCTGTACACTGGAGAATAGGGATCTGTACACTGGAGAATAGGGATCTGTACACTGGGGAATAGGTATCTGTACACTGGAGAATAGGGATCTGTACACTGGGGAACAGGGATCTGTACACTGGGGAATAGGTATCTGTACACTGGAGAATAGGGATCTGTACACTGGGGAACAGGGATCTGTACACTGGGGAATAGGGATCTGTACACTGGAGAATAGGGATCTGTACACTGGAGAATAGGATCTGCACACTGGGAAATAGGGATCTGTACACTGGAGAATAGGGATCTGTACACTGGGGAATAGGGATCTGTACACTGGAGAATAGGGATCTGTACACTGGAGAATAGGGATCTGTACACTGGGGAATAGGTATCTGTACACTGGGGAATAGATATCTGTACACTGGGGAATAGGCTTCTGTACACTGGAGAATAGGGATCTGTACACTGGAGAATAGGGATCTGTACACTGGAGAACAGGGATCTGTACACTGGGGAATAGGCTTCTGTACACTGGAGTATAGGGATCTGTACACTGGGGAACAGGGATCTGTACACTGGAGAACAGGGATCTGTACACTGGGGAATAGGCATCTGTACACTGGAGAATAGGGATCTGTACACTGGGGAATAGGGATCTGTACACTGGAGAACAGGGATCTGTACACTGGGGAAAAGGGATCTGTACACTGGAGAATAGGATCTGCACACTGGGAAATAGGGATCTGTACACTGGAGAATAGGGATCTATAAACTGGGGAATAGGCATCTGTACACTGGAGAATAGGGAGCTGTACACTGGGGAATAGGTATCTGTACACTGGAGAATAGGGATCTGTACACTGGGGAATAGGTATCTGTACACTGGAGAATAGGGATCTGTACACTGGGGAACATGGATCTGTACACTGGGGAATAGGGATCTGTACACTGGAGAATAGGGATCTGTACACTGGAGAATAGGATCTGCACACTGGGAAATAGGGATCTGTACACTGGAGAATAGGGATCTGTACACTGGGGAATAGGGATCTGTACACTGGAGAATAGGGATCTGTACACTGGAGAATAGGGATCTGTACACTGGGGAATAGGTATCTGTACACTGGGGAATAGGTATCTGTACACTGGAGAATAGGGATCTGTACACTGGGGAACAGGGATCTGTACACTGGGGAATAGGTATCTGTACACTGGGGAATAGGTATCTGTACACTGGAGAATAGGGATCTGTACACTGGGGAACAGGGATCTGTACACTGGGGAATAGGGATCTGTACACTGGAGAATAGGGATCTGTACACTGGAGAATAGGATCTGCACACTGGGAAATAGGGATCTGTACACTGGAGAATAGGGATCTGTACACTGGGGAATAGGGATCTGTACACTGGAGAATAGGGATCTGTACACTGGAGAATAGGGATCTGTACACTGGGGAATAGGTATCTGTACACTGGGGAATAGATATCTGTACACTGGGGAATAGGCTTCTGTACACTGGAGAATAGGGATCTGTACACTGGAGAATAGGGATCTGTACACTGGAGAACAGGGATCTGTACACTGGGGAATAGGCTTCTGTACACTGGAGTATAGGGATCTGTACACTGGGGAACAGGGATCTGTACACTGGAGAACAGGGATCTGTACGCTGGGGAATAGGCTTCTGTACACTGGAGAATAGGGATCTGTACACTGGAGAATAGGGATCTGTACACTGGAGAACAGGGATCTGTACACTGGGGAATAGGGATCTGTACACTGGAGAATAGGATCTGCACACTGGGAAATAGGGATCTGTACACTGGAGAATAGGGATCTATAAACTGGGGAATAGGCATCTGTACACTGGAGAATAGGGAGCTGTACACTGGGGAATAGGTATCTGTACACTGGAGAATAGGGATCTGTACACTGGGGAATAGGTATCTGTACACTGGAGAATAGGGATCTGTACACTGGGGAACAGGGATCTGTACACTGGGGAATAGGGATCTGTACACTGGAGAATAGGGATCTGTACACTGGAGAATAGGATCTGCACACTGGGAAGTAGGGATCTGTACACTGGAGAATAGGGATCTGTACACTGGGGAATAGGGATCTGTACACTGGAGAATAGGGATCTGTACACTGGAGAATAGGGATCTGTACACTGGGGAATAGGTATCTGTACACTGGGGAATAGGTATCTGTACACTGGGGAATAGGCTTCTGTACACTGGAGAACAGGGATCTGTACACTGGGGAATAGGCTTCTGTACACTGGAGAATAGGGATCTGTACACTGGAGAATAGGGATCTGTATGCTGGGGAATAGGGATCTATAAACTGGGGAATAGGCATCTGTACACTGGAGAATAGGGAGCTGTATACTGGGGAATAGGCTTCTGTACACTGGAGAATAGGGATCTGTACATTGGAGAATAAGGATCTGTACACTGGGGAATAGGTATCTGTACACTGGAGAATAGGGATCTGTACACTGGGGAACAGGGATCTGTACACTGGGGAATAGGTATCTGTACACTGGGGAATAGGGATCTGTACACTGGAGAATAGGGATCTGTACACTGGAGAATAGGATCTGCACACTGGGAAATAGGGATCTGTACACTGGAGAATAGGGATCTGTACACTGGAGAATAGGGATCAGTACACTGGAGAATAGGGATCTGTACACTGGGGAATAGGTATCTGTACACTGGAGAATAGGGATCTGTACACTGGGGAACAGGGATCTGTACACTGGGGAATATGTATCTGTACACTGGAGAATAGGGATCTGTACACTGGGGAACAGGGATCTGTACACTGGGGAATAGGGATCTGTACACTGGAGAATAGGGATCTGTACACTGGAGAATAGGATCTGCACACTGGGAAATAGGGATCTGTACACTGGAGAATAGGGATCTGTACACTGGGGAATAGGGATCTGTACACTGGAGAATAGGGATCTGTAAACTGGAGAATAGGGATCTGTACACTGGGGAATAGGTATCTGTACACTGGGGAATAGGTATCTGTACACTGGGGAATAGGCTTCTGTACACTGGAGAATAGGGATCTGTACACTGGAGAATAGGGATCTGTACACTGGAGAACAGGGATCTGTACACTGGGGAATAGGCTTCTGTACACTGGAGTATCGGGATCTGTACACTGGGGAACAGGGATCTGTACACTGGGGAATAGGCTTCTGTACACTGGAGAACAGGGATCTGTACACTGGAGAATAGGGATCTGTACACTGGAGAACAGGGATCTGTACACTGGGGAATAGGGATCTGTACACTGGAGAATAGGATCTGCACACTGGGAAATAGGGATCTGTACACTGGAGAATAGGGATCTATAAACTGGGGAATAGGCATCTGTACACTGGAGAATAGGGAGCTGTACACTGGGGAATAGGTATCTGTACACTGGAGAATAGGGATCTGTACACTGGGGAATAGGTATCTGTACACTGGAGAATAGGGATCTGTACACTGGGGAACAGGGATCTGTACACTGGGGAATAGGGATCTGTACACTGGAGAATAGGGATCTGTACACTGGAGAATAGGGATCTGTACACTGGAGAATAGGGATCTGTACACTGGGGAATAGGTATCTGTACACTGGGGAATAGGTATCTGTACACTGGGGAATAGGCTTCTGTACACTGGAGAATAGGGATCTGTACACTGGAGAATAGGGATCTGTACACTGGAGAACAGGGATCTGTACACTGGGGAATAGGCTTCTGTACACTGGAGAATAGGGATCTGTGCACTGGAGAATAGGGATCTGTATGCTGGGGAATAGGGATCTATAAACTGGGGAATAGGCATCTGTACACTGGAGAATAGGGAGCTGTACACTGGGGAATAGGTATCTGTACACTGGAGAATAGGGATCTGTACACTGGGGAATAGGGATCTGTACACTGGGGAATAGGTATCTGTACACTGGGGAATAGGTATCTGTACACTGGAGAATAGGCTTCTGTACACTGGAGAATAGGGATCTGTACACTGGAGAATAGGGATCTGTACACTGGGGAATAGGTATCTGTACACTGGAGAATAGGGATCTGTACACTGGGGAACAGGGATCTGTACACTGGGGAATAGGGATCTGTACACTGGAGAATAGGGATCTGTACACTGGAGAATAGGGATCTGTACACTGGGGAATAGGTATCTGTACACTGGGGAATAGGCTTCTGTACACTGGAGAATAGGGATCTGTACACTGTAGAATAGGGATCTGTACATTGGGGAATAGGGATCTGTACACTGGAGAATAGGGATCTGTACACTGGAGAATAGGGATCTGTACATTGGGGAATAGGGATCTGTACATTGGGGAATAGGGATCTGTACACTGGAGAATAGGCTTCTGTACACTGGAGAAAAGGGATCTGCACACTGGAGAATATGGATCTGTACATTGGGGAATAGGGATCTGTACACTGGAGAATAGGGATCTGTACACTGGAGAATAGGGAGCTGTACACTGGAGAATAGGATCTGCACACTGGGAAATAGGGATCTGTACACTGGAGAATAGGGATCTGTACACTGGAGAATAGGGATCTGTACATTGAAGAATAGGGATCTGTACACTGGGGAATAGGGATCTGTACACTGGGGAATAGGGATCTGTACACTGGAGAATAGGGATCTGTACACTGGAGAATAGGGATCTGTACACTGGGGAATAGGCTTCTGTACACTGGAGAATACGGATCTGTACACTGGGAAATAGGAATCTGTACAGTGGGAAATAGGGATCTGTACAGTGGGAAATAGGGATCTGTACAGTGGGAAATAGGGATCTGTGCAGTGGGAAATCGGGATCTGTACACTGGGAATAGGGATCTGTAGAAGGCTGGAGAGAAGGAACAACAGGATTAAAGAGCAAGTGCAGGAAGATAAGTAAGGAAAACACTCTGTGTGGTTTCAAAGGGTTTTTTCTAATCAGAGAAGGGTGAGATTCAAGGCAGTATTAAATACAGCTCCCTGGAGCTGTATTTAAAATGAAGTGATGGGCTGCTGTACAGCTGGGGTCACTTGAAAAACAACATCAAGTCAACAGTCTCCAGGGTAAAAAGGGGAGTACTGGGAAGACAGTACAGTAAAATATACTGAGCAGCCTCAATTTGCTGGTACCCACAAGACAAATGATGGGTCAATGAGGATCCATGGGCCCTTTGAATGGGGAAAGTTAATCATGGAGTTCCTACATGGAGCAGTTTCAATGCTTTGGACAAGTGAATAACATTGAAAATTAGTTGCTCATACCAGCTTTTCTCAGTATAATAGGGAGTAAAACCTACAATTTGCTCCAGAACTTGGCTCATCAAGCCAGGAACCAAAACTTATGATGACTTGACAAAGATCCTTGAGGACCATGACTCTCCAAAGCCACTCATCACAGAACAGTTCAAACTCTACCAAAGGAATAAAGGAGAAGGGGAAGATGGAAGCATTGCTAAGTTTGTGGCAGCCTTAAAAAGATCATAACTAATGCACACTCAAAGTGGCCAGAAGTTGTTGTCATGAGATCTACTACAACTGGACAACCCATTGAAAAATACGACAAAATGTTTGCAAGATTTGATAAACAGGAACAGATTGTTAGTGATAATGGTTCACAGTTTACCTCACAAGAGTTTGAGTATTATCTTAAGGTAAATGGTATTCAGCATCTAAAATACACACCTTATCATCCATCAATGGATTAGCTGAAAGTTTTGTATAATCCTTGAAATATTCCTTAAAATCTTCAGACAAGCAAGGTTCATTATCACATCATGTGAATAGGTTTTTGACATCTTATAGAAACACTATTCATCCGACTACCCAAAGTTCACCTGCATTACTGCTCTTAAAGAGGAAGTTGAGACCTATGTTTGATTTGTTATTACCTCCAGAAACTTCAGAGATAGTAGAGCGTCAACAACAATCTCAAGTTGCTGGATAAGAAGTAAGAGCAAAACAACACATTTCAACAAGGAGATCCTGTGTTAACACGTGTAATTATGCCATGAGTGAGAAATAGGTACCAGCCATTGTTTTGGCAAAAACATGTCCCATTTCTCACATGTTTCAAACTGAAGGTGAACTACTTTGGCGATTTCTCAGAATCATCTCCAGAAACACCAACTTCTTTAGTCCCTAGTGTTGTGAATACTACTACTACTCTTTGCTTCTATACCATGTCAGAATGATGCAGAATTAGTTCCAAGAAAAGAAGTGTCTACTGAAGTTCCAAATCATCCTTCTAGGGTCAAGAACAGCCAAGTTCCAGAATGTCGTATATAACCAAAGGGGAATAGATACCGTCCTGATTGACTTTATTATTACCTGTGTAGAATGGTAAATGATGCATAGTACTGTGTCTAGAGTATTACTGATCCTATGTATGACATTGTAGTAAATTGTTGTCATGATCACAGAAGTAAAGGGGGAGGGATGTTATATATTTAAAAAGGTTGCATGATTGCTTTCAGAACCATAGAATCATAGAAGAATCATAGAAACCCTACAGTGTAGAAAGAGGCCATTCAGCCCATCGAGTCTACGCCAGCCACAATCCCACCCAGGCCCTACCCCCATATCCCTACATATTTACCCGCTAATCCCTCTAACCTACTCATCTCAAGACACTAAGGGGCAATTTTAGCATGGCCAATCAACCTAACCCACACATCTTTGGACTGTGGGAGGAAACCGGAGCACCCGGAGGAAACCTACGCAGACACGGGGAGAATGTGCAAATTCCACACAGACAGTGACTCAAGCCGGGAATCGACCCCAGGTCCCTGGAGCTGTGAAGCAGCAGTGCTAACCACTGTGCTACCGTGCCGCCAGTGACATGATTTGATGGTGATGTTGTTAGGGTGTTGCAGAGGCTGCTGTTTTACTTTTAGTTTGTCCTCTGTAGAGACAAGAACTTCTAGAATAAATCCGTTGTTGTCAGTTTGAATTTATGTGTGAAAATCACGTTCTTCACTTTTTAATTAGAACGCAAAACCCCAAACAGAGTTAGAACATTATACGGTATATTCCAACAAAAGAAAATTGACAAGAATTACAATTACAAAATTACAATGACAAAATTTACGTTAATCCACCATGTATGGTTAACTAAAATTGAAAGATAATATCAAACTTAAGGAGAAAAGCATATAATTGTGCTAGGGTGGGTGACAGGTCAGAAGAATGGACTGAATATAAAGAATAGCAAAGAATGATGAAAGGATTAAAAAGGTGGGAAAAATTAGAGTACCAGGAAAGGCTAGTTAGAAATCTAAACACAGGTAGTAAGACAGTATGGTTTCTATAGATATTTAAATAAGAAAAGAGTTAACAAAGTGATCATCGGTCCTAAAGGAAGTGCGTCTGGGGAATTAATAATGGAAGATAAGGAGACGGCAATGAATTGAACAGTTATTTTAGAATCATAGAATCCTGCAGTGCAGAAAGAGGCCATTCGGCCCATCGAGTCTGCACCAACCACAATCCCACCCAGGCCTTATCCCCATATCCCAACATATTTACCCACTAATCCCTCTAACCTATGCATCCCGGGACACTAAGGGGCAATTTAGAATGGCCAATCAACCTAACCCGCACATCTTTGGACTGTGGGAGGAAACTGGAGCACCCGGAGGAAACCCAAGCAGACACGAGGAGAATGTGCAAACTCCACACAGACAGTGACCCAAGCCGGGAATCGAACCCAGGTCCCTGAAGCTGTGAAGCAACTGTGGGCTTCCGTTTTGCATTGGGCTTCACAATACAGGAGACAAATAAAATCCCAGAAAAAACTGTAAGCTGGAAATGGAAGGGAGGAACTCAGGAAAAGTAGTCAGTGAAGTATTTGTCCGCGCTGTGGGCTGATAACGTTTCCAGGTCATGATGGACTTGATTTGATTTATTATTGTCACATGTATTAGCATACAGTGAAAAGTATTGTTTCTTGCGCGCTATACAGACAAAGCATACCGTTCATAGAGAAGGAAAGGAGAGGGTGCAGAATGTAGTGTTATGTCATAGCTAGGGTGGAGATAGGACCCTGAAAGCTGCTGTCGCCAGTGGAGGGGCGGGTGCTTCTCCAGTGACTGACAGTCAGCGCAACCAATTGAAACTCCCCCAGTGTGATTGACGTTTTTATTAACCAGTCAGAGCAGAGGATTCTGCAATGCAGCCAATCACAATGCAGGGCGGTGCATGTCACTGGGCGGTAACCGGTTCTCGGGCTCTGATTGGTAGTTACCTTCACCAATAGGGAACCGGCTTTCCTCGGGTTGTCCAATGAGGAGGAGAAGGGCGGGGCTTGCGCGTGAAGCTCGCGATGGACAGGGGCCTTAGCCAATGGGGAGCGGGTATGTGTGGGGGCGGCGCAGCCAATGGGGAGCGGGACGGGGTGTGGGGGCGGGCTCTCTGTCCCCGGGGTGACAGCGGCGGCGGAGGGAGGATGCGGCCGCTGATGTCCGCCTGCTTTCCAGCTCTCCTCCTCCTGCTGCTGCTGCAGCGCACTCTGCTCAGTGCAGGTGAGTGGATGCAGAGCTCTGTGCCCAGGGGCAAGGCCGGGGATGGAGCCCATTGCTGCTGCTGCTTCTCTCCCTCTGACAGCTGCTCCCGGTCTCCCAGAGCAGCTTCACCCCAGAGCAGGCAGCAACTCACCCCAACCTGCCAACTCACCCTGAGCCCGAGCATTCAAATCCCACTGCCGAGGGGGCGCCGCACTGCCGAGGGGGCGCCGCACTGCCGAGGGGGCGCCGCACTGCCGAGGGGGCGCCGCACTGCCGAGGGGGCGCCGCACTGCCGAGGGGGCGCCGCACTGCCGAGGGGGCGCCGCACTGCCGAGGGGGCGCCGCACTGCCGAGGGGGCGCCGCACTGCCGAGGGGGCGCCGCACTGCCGAGGGGGCGCCGCACTGCCGAGGGGGCGCCGCACTGCCGAGGGGGCGCCGCACTGCCGAGGGGGCGCCGCACTGCCGAGGGGGCGCCGCACTGCCGTGGGCGCCGCACTGCCGAGGGGGCGCCGCACTGCCGAGGGGGCGCCGCACTGCCGAGGGGGCGCCGCACTGCCGAGGGGGCGCCGCACTGCCGGGGGCGCCGCACTGCCGAGGGGGCGCCGCACTGCCGGGGGCGCCGCACTGCCGGGGGCGCCGCACTGCCGGGGGCGCCGCACTGCCGGGGGCGCCGCACTGCCGGGGGTGCCGCACTGCCAGCGGTGCCGAGGGGGTGCTGCATTGCTGGGGGTACCGAGAGGGTGCCACACTGCTGGCGGTGCCGAGGGGGTGCCGCACTGCCGGCGGTGCCGAGGGGGTGCCGCACTGCCAGCGGTGCCGAGGGGATGCTGCATTGCTGGGGGTACCGAGAGGGTGCCACACTGCTGGCGGTGCCGAGGGGGTGCCGCACTGCCGGCGGTGCCGAGGGGGTGCCGCACTGCCGGCGGTGCCGAGGGGGTGCCGCACTGCCGGCGGTGCCGCACTGCCGGCGGTGCCGAGGGGGTGCTGCATTGCTGGGGGTACCGAGAGGGTGCCACACTGATGGCGGTGCCGAGGGGGTGCCGCACTGCCGGCGGTGCCGAGGGGGTGCTGCATTGCTGGGGGTACCGAGAGGGTGCCACACTGCTGGCGGTGCCGAGGGGGTGCCGCACTGCCGGCGGTGCCGAGGAGGTGCCGCACTGCTGGCAGTGCCAAGGGGGTGCCACACTGCCGGCGGTGCTGAGAGGGTGCCGCACTGCCGGCGGCGCCGAGGAGGTGCCACACTGCCGGCGGTGCCGAGAGGGTGCCACACTGCCGGCGGTGCCGAGGGGTTGCCGCACTGCTGGCGGCGCCGAGGGGTTGCCGCACTGCCGGCAGTGCCGAGGAGGTGCCGCACTGCCGGCGGTGCCGAGAGGGTGCCGCACTGCCGGCGGCGCCGAGGGGTTGCCGCACTGCCGGCGGTGCCGAGGAGGTGCCACACTGCCGGCGGTGCCGAGAGGGTGCCGCACTGCCGGCGGTGCCGAGGGGTTGCCACACTGCCGGTGGTGCCGAGGAGGTGCTGCCCTGCCGGTGGTGCCGAGGGGTTGCCGCACTGCCGGCGGTGCCGAGGGGGTGCCGCACTGCCGGCGGTGCCGAGGGGGTGCCGCACTGCCGGCGGTGCCGAGGGGTTGCCGCACTGCCGGCGGTGCCGAGGGGGTGCCGCACTGCCGGCGGTGCCGAGGGGGTGCCGCACTGCCGGCGGTGCCGAGGAGGTGCCGCACTGTCAGCGATGCTGTCCGTCTCCTCGCATTGCATATTGGTGGCACAGTGGCGCAGTGGTTAGCATTGCTGCCTCACAGTGCCAGGGACCCAAGTTCTATTCCCAGCTTGGGTCACTGGTTGTGTGGAGTCTGCACATTCTCCCTGTGTCTGTATGAGTTTCCTCCGGATGCTCCGGTTTCCTCCCACAGTCTGAAAGACGTGCCGGTTAGGTGCATTTAGCCATGCTAAATGTGTGGATTTACAGGGATAGGGCCTGGGTAAGAGGCTGTGTTGGAGAGTTGGTGCAGACTCAATGGGCCTTCTGCACTGTAGGGATTATGATTCTGTGATTCCAGATCACTATTTTGTGCACACACTCAATTGGCTGAATGAACTCCTGAGCTATAATCATTCTATGATGCCTGCTGACTGGGGTGTCGTAACGTTGAAACTGGGAGCGAGAGTAGGCTATTCAGCCCTCTGACCCCACTCCACCATTCAGTATGATCATAGCTGATTTTCTATCTCATTACACCATACTGCTGCGCTCTCCTCATACCTCTTGACCCCTTGTCTAAGATTAACAAGCATAAAGTGATTGCCTTATTCAAACACAAAAGATCTTGAGGAGATGCTGAGAGTGTGGATGCTGAGAGGATGTTTGCTCTTGTGAAAGAGACCAGAACCAGGGGACACAGTTTAAAGAGGGAAATGAGAATTCATTTTTCTCTCAAAGAACAAAGAACAGTACAGCACAGGAAACAGGCCCTTCGGCCCTCCAAGCCTATGCCGCTCCTTGGTCCAACTAGACCAATCGTTTGTATCCCTCCATTCCCAGGCTGCTCATGTGACTATCCAGATAAGTCTTAAACGATGTCAGCGTGCCTGCCTCCACCACCCTACTTGGCAGCGCATTCCAGGCCCCCACCACCCTCTGTGTAAAAAACGTCCCTCTGATATCTGAGTTATACTTCGCCCCTCTCACCTTGAGCCCGTGACCTCTCGTGATCGTCACCTCCGACCTGGGAATAAGCTTCCCACTGTTCACCCTATCTATACCCTTCATAATCTTGTACACCTCTATTAGATCTCCCCTCATTCTCCGTCTTTCCAAGGAGAACAACCCCAGTCTACCCAATCTCTCCTCATAGCTAAGACCCTCCATACCAGGCAACATCCTGGTAAACCATCTCTGCACTCTCTCTAACGCCTCCACGTCCTTCTGGTAGTGCGGCGACCAGAACTGGACGCAGTACTCCAAATGTGGCCTAACCAGCATTCTATACAGCTGCATCATCAGACTCCAGCTTTTATACTCTATACCCTGTCCTATAAAGGCAAGCATACCATATGTCTTCTTCACCACCTTCTCCACCTGTGTTGCCACCTTCAAGGATTTGTGGACTTGCACACCTAGGTCCCTCTGTGTTTCTATACTCCTGATGACTCTGCCATTTATTGTATAACTCCTCCCTACATTATTTCTTCCAAAATGCATCACTTCGTATTTATCCGGATTAAACTCCATCTGCCACCTCTCCGCCCAATTTTCCAGCCTATCTATATCCTGCTGCATTGCCCGACAATGCTCTTCGCTATCCGCAATTCCAGCCATCTTCGTGTCATCCGCAAACTTGCTGATTACACCAGTTACACCTTCTTCCAAATCATTTATATATGTCACAAATAGCAGAGGGCCCCAGTACAGAGCCCTGTGGAACACCACTGGTCATGATGTGGAGATGCCGGCGTTGGACTGGGGTAAGCACAGTAAGAAGTTTCACAACACCAGGTTAAAGTCCAACAGGTTTATTTGGTAGCAAATACCATAAGCTTTCGGAGCAATGCTCCTTCGTCAGATGGAGTGGTCTCTGTGAATGCTCTGTGAATAGCAGAGGCCCCAGTACAGAGCCCTGTGAACTGGTCACAGACCTCCAGCTGGAAAAAGACCCTTCGACCACTACCCTCTGTCTCCTATGGCCAAGCCAGTTCTCCACCCATCTAGCCACTTCTCCTTGTATGCCATGAGCCTTAACCTTCTTAACCAACCTGCCATGTGGGACTTTGTCAAATGCCTTACTGAAATCCATATAGACGACATCCACGGCCCTTCCTTCATCAACCGTTTTTGTCACTTCCTCAAAAAACTCCACCACATTTGTAAGGCACGACCTCCCTCTTACAAAACCATGCTGCCTGTCACTAATGAGATTGTTCCGTTCTAAATGCCCCTAGTCTGAGCATTGGAGGCTGGGTCATTGAATTTATTGACTTCAATTTAGTGAATTCGACAACATGTCTCAAAAATCATACATTTGCTAAGTGCAGAAGGAGGCCAGTTCTGCAGACGAGCATTATGACTTAGTGCCATTTCCCAGCCTTTTCCCCGTACCCTTGCACATTGTTTCTGCTCAACAACCATCTAATGCCCCCTCGAATGCCTCGATTGAACCTGCCTCCCCCACACTTCCAGCCAGCGCATCCCAGACCCCAACCACTCGCTGTGTGAAGAAGTTTTTTCTCACATCACGTTCGTTTTTGCAAATCACTTTAAATCTGCGCCCTGTCATTCTTAATCCTTTTCCGAGTGGGAACAGTTTACTCCTCGTGATTTTGAACATCTCTATCAAATCTCCTCTTAGCCTTCCTCTCTCCAAGGAGAACAGTCCCAACCTCTCCAATCTCTCCTCATAACTGAAGTTTCTCATCCCTCGAACAATTCTTGTAATCCTCTTCTGCACTTTCTCCAATGCATTCACATCCTTCCGATAGTGTGACAGCCAGAACTGAACACGATATTCCAGTTGAGGTCGAGCTCGTGTTTTGTATAAGTTCAGCATAATCTCCTTGCTCTTGTACTCTATGCTCCTGTTAATAAAAACCTGGAATACTTCCTGCTTTATTAACTGCTCTCTCCACATGTCCTGCCACTCCAGTGATCAATGCACATGTACACCCAGGTCCCTCTGCTCCTGCAGCCCTTGACAACTTGTACCCCTAATTTTATATTACCTGTCCATGCTCTTCCTACCAAGATGCACCATCTCACACTTCTCTGCATTGGCCATGCTAAATTGTCCCCCAGTGTACCCGAACAGGCGCCGGAGCGTGGCAACACGGGGATTTTCACAGTAACTTCATTGCAGTGTTAATGTAAGCCTACTTGTGGCCCTAATAAATAAACCAAACAGAACTTCATCTGTCACCTACCTACGCACCGCACCAATTGTCTATGTTGTTTTGAAGTTCTACACAGTTTATAATACTTCATATCATATCATCCACAAACTTTCAAATTGCCCCCTGCACACCAAGATCGAGATCATTAATAAATCAGGAAAAGCAAGGCTCCCAATACCGACCCCTGGGAAACTCCACCTTCCCATGCCCAAAAAATATCCACTGGCCATTACTCTCTGGGTCCTATTATTCATGATGTGGAGATGCCGGCGTTGGCGACATCTCCACACCATGACTACCATCGACACCGCAAACTGCCGGCTCCAAGTGGAGAGGATCTCCAAGAAGATCGCGCATATCCTATTATTCAGCCAAACTTGTGTCCATGTTGCTACTTTCCTTTTTATTCCCATTTCTCCCTTTTCAACAATACTCAATTAATCAATAGGTTGTGGTGATTGGTGCCTTTCTCCTGTGTTTAATGTGTATCTTTTTAAATCTTTCTAACAGGTCTGGGGGTTAACGAATATTTATATTTCCAAGTTCTGAGCCCTGGAGACATACGCTACATCTTTCAGACTAACCTGGCCAAGGACTTTGGTGGTATTTTTGTAAGTATCAGCTAGTTTTCAATGATGCTGCGGTTCTCCAGTCCCTTTCAACGTAGCAAAGAGTACAGGTCACATGAACAAAAAAGTAAAAGTTTATTTATTGGTGACAAGTCAGCTTCCATTAACACTGCAATGAAGTTACTGTGAAAATCCCCTAGTCGCCACACTCCGGCGCCTGTTCGGGTAACACTGAGGGAGAATGTAGCACGGCCAATGTACCTAACCAGCACGTCTTTCGGACTGTGGGAGGAAACCGGAGCACCCGGAGGAAACCCACGCAGACACGGGGAGAACGTGCAGACTCCGCAAAGACAGTGACCCAAGCCTGGGAATCGAACCTGGGTCCCTGGCGCTGTGAGGCAGCAGCGCTAGCCACTGTGCTGCCCAGATGTTGAACGATGTTGATATTCTCATTTCTTGGCTGAAAATGCTGGAAAATCTCAGCAGGTGTGACAACATCTGTGGGGAGAGAATAGAGCCAACATTTTGAGTCAGAGCCTGGCACCATCAGAACAGATGCGGTGGAGGCGAAGGAACTGAGAGAATGGGGATGGAGTCCTTACAGGATGTGGGGTGTGAAGAGCTGTAGTTAAGGTAATTGTGGAGTTGTTGGGCTTGTAATGGATTCTAGTGGACAGCTTATCACCAGAAATGAAGACAGAGAGATCAAGGAAGGGAAGAGAAGTGTCAGAGATGGAGCATGTGAAGGTGATAGAAGGGTGGAGATTGGAAGCAAAATTGCTAAATTTTTCCAGGTCCAGATGAGACATGAAGCAGCACAGAAATAGTCGTCAATATACAAATAAAGGAGTTGTGGGAGGGGCTGGAGTAGGACTGGAACAGGAAATGCTCCTCCAAACCCATAAAGAGACAGGCAGAACTGGGACCCATGCGGGTGCCCATAGCCACACCTTTTATTTGGAGCAAGTGAGACAAGTTAAAGGAGAACTTGCTGAGTGAGAGAAGCGGTTCAGCCAGATGGAGGAGAGCGGTGGTAGATGGGGATTGTTCAGACCTCTGTTGGGGGGAGGGGAGCTAGAAGAGTTGACTAGGATCAAGGAACTAATTGATGGGGTGGAGGATGCAGGGGTAAGGGGAATTACAAAATTAATGGTAGAGGAGAGGGTGCAAGTGAATGAAGGCGGTAATTTAGATAAGGGAGTAGAGGGAGAGGGTGTTCGCGACTCATCAAAGCGGGTCCAGATAAAAGCTGGAATAAGGACACTTTGCCTGAATGCACGAAGCATTCGGAACAAGGTAAATGAGTTGATGGTGCAAATCAGCACGAGTGGGTACGATCTAGTGGCCATTACAGAAACGTGGCTGAAAGGTGACCAGGACTGGGAGATGAATATCCAGGGGTATCAGGCGTTTAGGAAGAATAGACAGGAAGGAAAAGGTGGTGGGGTTGCGCTATTAATAAGAGATAATATCAGGGTAGTACTGAGGGATGACATAGGCTCTGAGGAACAAAACGTGGAATCATTATGGGTAGAGATGAGGAATAGTAGAGGGAGAAAGACACTAGTAGGTGTGGTATATAGGCCCCCAAATAATAATGTTGAGGTAGGGAGGGCTATAAACAAGCAGATAAGGGATGCGTGTAAAAACGGAATGGCAATAATCATGGGGGACTTCAACATGCACATTGACTGGCAGACTCAAGTCGGTAAGGGTGGAATGGAGGAAGAGTTCTTAGAATGCTGTCGGGATAGTTTCCTTGAACAGCATGTTACGGAACCGACGAGGGAACGAGCTATTTTGGATCTGGTATTGTGTAACGAGGTAGGTAGAATTAAGGATCTTATTGTGAAGGACCCTCTTGGGTCTAGTGACCACAATATGGTCGAATTTCTGATTCAGATGGAAGAGGAGAAAGTTTGGTCCCAAACCAGTGTCCTCTGTTTGAACAGAGGGAAATATGATAGGATGAGGGATGAATTGGCTAAGGTAGACTGGGAGAGCAGGCTGGCAGGTAGGATAGCTGAGGAACAGTGGAGGATTTTTAAGGAGATCCTTTTCAGTTCTCAGCAAAAATATATTCCAGCAAAAAACAAGGATTGTAAGAAAAGGGAGAACCAGCCGTGGATAACGAAGGAAATAAAGGAGAGTATTAAAATAAAAACAGCTGCGTACAGAGTGGCCAAAAATAGTGGAGAAACAAGTGATTGGGAAAAATTTAAGAAACAACAAAGAGAGACTAAGAAAGCGATAAAGAAAGGAAGGATAGACTATGAAGCTAGGCTAGCAATTAATATAAAAAATGATAGTAAAAGTTTTTATAAATATATAAAAAGGAATAGAGTGGCTAGAGTGAATGTTGGACCCTTGGAGGACGAGAGGGGGGAGTTAATAGTGGGAAATGAGGATATGGCTGAGTCTTTAAATAAGTTTTTTGTGTCGGTCTTCACGGTGGAGGACACAAATAGTTTGCCAAATATTAACGATAGAGGGTTGGCAGCAGGAGAAATACTTAATACAATTAATGTTACCAGAGAGGCAGTGCTGGGTAGACTAATGGGACTGAAGGTGGATAAGTCCCCGGGTCCGGATGGAATGCATCCCAGGGTATTGAAAGAAATGTCAGAGGTAATAGTGGATGCGTTAGTGATTATTTATCAAAACTCGTTGCATTCTGGGGTAGTGCCGGTTGATTGGAAAACGGCTAATGTTACGCCGCTGTTTAAAAAAGGAAGGAGACAAAAGGCGGGTAACTATAGGCCGGTCAGCTTAACGTCTGTAGTAGGGAAAATGCTGGAATCCATTATTAAAGAGGAGATAGCAGGGCATCTGGATAGAAATGGTTCGATCAATCAGACGCAGCATGGATTCATGAGGGGAAAGTCGTGCTTGACGAACATGTTGGATTTTTATGAAGATGTGACTAGGGCGGTTGATGGAGGAGAACCGGTGGATGCGGTGTTTTTGGATTTCCAAAAGGCGTTTGATAAGGTGCCCCATAAAAGGCTGCTGAAGAAGATTAGGGCACACGGAGTTGGGGGTAGTGTGTTAAAGTGGATTGGGGACTGGCTATCCGACAGGAAGCAAAGAGTCGGAATAAATGGGTGTTTTTCCGGTTGGAGGAAGGTAACTAGTGGCGTGCCGCAGGGATCGGTACTCGGGCCGCAACTATTTACCATTTATATAGATGATCTGGAGGAGGGGACGGAGTGTAGGGTAACGAAGTTTGCAGACGACACAAAGATAAGTGGAAAAGTGAATCGTGTGGAGGACGGAGAAGATCTGCAGAGAGATTTGGACAGGCTGAGTGAGTGGGCGAGGATATGGCAAATGGAGTATAACGTTGATAAATGCGAGGTTATACACTTTGGAGGAAATAATAACAAATGGGATTACTATCTCAATGGAAACAAATTAAAACATGCTACCGTGCAAAGGGACCTGGGGGTCCTTGTGCATGAGACGCAAAAGCCCAGTCTGCAGGTACAACAGGTGATCAAGAAGGCAAATGGGATGTTGGCCTATATTGCGAAGGGGATAGAATATAAAAGCAGGGATGTCTTGATGCACCTGTACAGGGCATTGGTGAGGCCGCAGCTGGAATACTGTGTGCAGTATTGGTCCCCTTATATGAGGAAGGATATATTGGCATTGGAGGGAGTGCAGAGAAGGTTCACCAGGTTGATACCGGAGATGAGGGGTTTGGATTATGAGGAGAGGCTGAGGAGATTGGGTTTGTACTCGTTGGAGTTTAGAAGGATGAGGGGGGATCTTATGGAGACTTATAAGATAATGCGGGGGCTGGATAGGGTGGAGGCGGAGAGATTCTTTCCACTTAGTAAGGAAGTTAAAACTAGAGGACACAGCCTCAAAATAAAGGGGGGTCGGTTTAAGACAGAGTTGAGGAGGAACTTCTTCTCCCAGAGGGTGGTGAATCTCTGGAATTCTCTGCCCACTGAGGTGGTGGAGGCTACCTCGCTGAATATGTTTAAAGCGCGGATGGATGGATTCCTGATCGGTAAGGGAATTAAGGGTTATGGGGATCAGGCGGGTAAGTGGTACTGATCCACGTCAGATCAGCCATGATCTTATTGAATGGCGGGGCAGGCTCGAGGGGCTAGATGGCCTACTCCTGCTCCTATTTCTTATGTTCTTATGTTCTTATGTTCAAGAAAGAAGCGAAGAGCTTTGAGGCCATCCTGGTGGGGAATAGAGGTGTAGAGGGATTGGACATCCATGGTGAGGAGGAGGCGGTTTGGGCTGGGGAACTGGAAGTTGTTGATATGGCGCAAGGCATCAGAGGATTCGCGGATGTAGGTGGGAAGGGACTGGACAAGAGGAGAGAGAATGGAGTCAAGGTAGGAGGAAATGAGTTCAGTGGGACAGGAACAGGCTAACACGTTGAGCCTACCGGGGCAGTCCTGTTTGACGAAGGGTCATCTAGACTCAAAACGTTGGCTCTATTCTCTCCCCACAGATGCTGTCAGACCGGCTTTCCAGCATTTTCTGTTTTTGTTTCAGATTCCAGCATCCGCAGTATTTTGCTTTTTTTCTCATTTCTTGAGTCTGTTACAGAAGGAGGGAAACCGTTTCCGTTGATGCAGTGACTTCCAAACCCTCAGGATGTCTCCAAGCACTTTACAGCCAATGGAATACTTTTGCAGTGTAGTCACTGTTGTAACGTAGGCAATGTGGCCGCCAATTTGTATAAAGCAAGATCCCACAAATAGCAAGCAATAGAAACATAGAAACTAGAAGCAGGAGGAGGCCATTCGGCCCTTCGAGCCTGCTTCACCATTCATTATGATCATGGCTGATCATCAAATTCAATATCCTGATCCCCCACCCCCCTTCCATCCATATCCGCTGATCCCTTTAGCTCCAAGAGCAAGTCTATAGAAACATAGAAATTAAGTAGGCCAATCGGCCCTTCGATAGGATACTGACCAGATCGTTTTGTGATATTGGGGAGATGTCCGCTGCACTTCAAATAGAGGTTGTGAGATCATTTACACTGGGGTGGCTCAATGGTTAGCACTGCTGCCTCACAGCACCAGGGACCCGGGTTCCATTCTCGGCTTGGGTCACTGTCTGTGTGGAGTCTGCACGTTCTTCCTGTGTCTGCGTGGGTTTCCTCCGGGCGCTCCAGTTTCCTCCCACAGTCTGAAAGACGTGCTGGTTAGGGTGCATTGGCCATGCTAAATTCTCCCTCGGTGTAACCCGAACAGGCGCTGGAGTGTGGCGACTGGGGGATTTTCACAGTAACTTCATTGCAGTGTTGACGTAAGCCTAATTGTGACACTAATAAATAAACTTAAACCTACCCGACATGACAGATGGTCTGATTTGATAGACAGCGCTTCTGACAGTGCAGTACTCCTTCAGTACTGCAGCTAAGCCTCGATTATATGCTTGAGTGACTGGAGTGGGACTGCACATAAACCTGACCGAGATCCCTGTAGCACTGCTTTAGGGAGTGTTGGGAACAGTGAGCCAGGGTGAGCTTTGTTTCTCGAGGAGCGAGGGGACAGGATGTGTTGTCATGCCCCTAACCTAGGTGGCGGGTGACTGAGAGAATGGGGACCTTGAGGTGGCTTGACCCAGGCCTCTTCCAGGCACAGCAGCCCATCAGGCGCCCGGACGGGGTGGAGAAGGTAACTAGATGTTCCTGCAGTTTTCTGCCAATGTCCTGGAGGTGGGGCCATTGCTTAAAATTTTAAATATTTATTATTGTTACATATTCAAGGAGAAAGTTGATAGATTTTGGGCACTAAGGGAATCAAAGTTAGACCAAGAAATTGGGGTGGTGGTAGAAGATCAGTCATGATCATTGTGTGTTTAAGTTTTAAATTTATTTATTAGTCACAAGTAGGTTTGCATTAACACCGCAATGAAGTTACTGTGAAAATCCCCCAGTCGTCACACTCCGGCGCCTGTTCGGGTAACACTGAGGGAGAATTTAGCATAGCCAATGCACCCTAACCAGCACATCTTTCGGACCCGGGTCGGTGGTGACGTTCACGAGGGGTCATAGGTTCAAGGTGAAGGGGGGGAGGTTTAACACAGATATCAGAAGGACATATTTTACACAGAGGGTCGTGGGGGCCTGGAATGTGTTGCCGGGCAAGGTGGTGGAGGCGGACACACTGGGAACGTTTAAGACTTATCTAGACAGCTATATGAACGGAGTGGGAATGGAGGGATACAAAAGAGTGGTCTAGTTTGGACCAGGGAGCAGCGCGGGCTAATTGTTCTTTGTTTCTCGTTTCAAGGCTTCATTCTATGATCATCTTGCTGGTGCCAGTACAGAGCGAGACTGCGGATAGTTGGGAACCTGTCTCGGGGGCAGGGAATTCAGATGGTGTTCGTAAAGCAGAAGTGGAAATGAATAGGGTTGGGAAGCATTTTCTGATCAGGGCCAGTGTGATCTCCTGGACTCGTTTCGATCGCCACAGGGGGTCGGAGAGGAATTTCCCAGATTTTCTTTTCCCCATATTGGCCCTGGGGTTTTCACTCTGGGTTTTCGCCTCTCCCTGGAGATCACATGGTCTGGAATGGGGGGGGGTGGGGGTGAGTTAATAGGTTGTGATGAACAAAACATCGTAGCTGTGAGGGACAGCTCGGTGGATAGGATATTAGGATGTAGATAGGCTGGAAAATTGGGCGGGGATCCTGGATTCAGGATTCAATCCTGGACCGGGGAGCGGCGCGGGCTTGGAGGGCTGAAGGGCCTGTTCCTGTGCTGTATTGTTCTTTGTTCTTTGAAACTGGAGCACCCGGAGGAAACCCACGCAGACACGGGTAGAATGTGCAGACTCCGCACAGACAGTGACCCAAGCCGGGAATCGAACCCGGGTTCCCAGTGCTGTGAGGCAGCAGTGCTAACCACTGTGCCACCGTGCCACCCCATTACTCAGTGGGTATCTGCCGGATGCTAAGATGGAATGTCCCCTCTTCCTGAGCTGATAGGAGATATTACCAGTGGCCATTCAGCCCATCGAACCTGCTCTGTGTTCGAATGCCTCTCCTTTGAGTGCAAAGAAGGTTCACCAGGATGTTGGCTATGAGGAGAGGTCGAATAAATTAGGATTGTTTTCACTGGAAAGACAGAGGCTGAGTGGAAACCTAATAGAGGTCTACAAAGTTATGAGAGGCATAGACAGGGTGGATAGTCAGAGGCTTTTTCCCAGGGTGGAAGAGTCAATTACTAGACGAGGTAAGGTTGGCAGATTTCCTTCCCTAAAGAAGCATTATTTTTGCAAATAGGCTTACATTTACACTGCAATGAAGTTACTGTGAAAATCCCCTAGCCGCCACACTCCAGTGTCTGTTCGGGTACACTGAGGGAGAATTTAGCATGGCCAATGCACCTAACCAGCACGTCTTTTGGACTGTGGGAGGAAACCGGAGCACCTGGAGGAAACCCACACAGACACGGGGAGAACGTGCAGACTCCGCACAGACAGTTACTCAAGCCGGGAATCGAACCCGGGTCCCATTCGCAGTGAGGCAGCAGTGCTAACCACTGTGCCATCATGCTGTCCCTGATCTGGTGTTCGTGCCTAGCCTGGCCTGGCTCCAGACCCCCAGGTTGACTTTTAGCTGCCCTCTGAAATAGTCCAGCAAAATACTCAGCCGTACTGCACTGTCATGGAAAGGTTGGGCAATTAGGGATGGGCAAATGCTGGCATTCCGGTGGTGCCCACATCCCACGAGAGACTGAGAAAAATGTTTGGAATATTGACTTTACATTTCTCTATGCAGCACACCAGGTATGAACAGATCTATCTGGTTCCCGCTGACCCACCTCACGCCTGCAACGACTTAAACAATGGAGCTTTCATTCAGGATCAGATTGCCTTGGTGGAACGAGGGTAAGTTTTAGCAGCTCAAAGAACAAAGAACAATACAGCACAGGAACAGGCCCTTCGGCCCTCCAAGCCCGCGCCGCTCCCTGGTCCCAACTAGACCATTCTTTTGTATCCCTCCATTCCCACTCCGTTCATGTGGCTATCTAGATAAGTCTTAAACGTTCCCAGTGTGTCTGCCTCCACCACCTTGCCCGGCAACACATTCCAGGCCCCCACCACCCTCTGTGTAAAATACGTCCTTCTTATATCTGTGTTAAACCTCCCCCCCCTTCACCTTGAACCTATGACCCCTCGTGAACGTCACCACTGACCTGGGAAAAAGCTTCCCACCGTTCACCCTATCTATGCCTTTCATAATGTTATACACCTCTATTAGGTCACCCCTCATCCTCCGTCTTTCCAGTGAGAACAACCCCAGTTTACCCAATCTCTCCTCAGAACTAAGCCCTTCGATACCAGGCAACATCCTGGTAAACCTCCTCTGCACTCTCTCTAAAGCCTCCACGTCCTTCTGGTAGTGTGGTGACCAGAACTGGACACAGTATTCCAAATGCGGCCGAACCAACGTTCTATACATCTGCAACATCAGACCCCAACTTTTATAATCTATGCCCCGTCCTATAAAGGCAAGCATGCCATATGCCTTCTTCACTACCATTATTCACTTCAGCTCAGTCAACACTGGTCCAGAGTAAAGACCTACATTTCACACACCTTTCAGAAACTCAATTTTCAAAATACTTTACAACCAATTAAGTACTTTTGAAGTATCGTCGCTCTTAGAAACATGGGATTGTATGTTGCCCCCCCTGCTGCTAGGGTTAAGGATGTCTCCGAGTGGTTGCAGGGTGTTCTGAAGAGGAAGGGTGAACAGCCAGTTGTCGTGGTACACATCGATACCAATGACAGGCGAAATAAGGGATGAGGGTCCTAAAAGCAGAATAGAGGGATCTAGGAAGCAATTTGAAAAGTAGGACCTCAAAGCTAGCATTGCTACCAATGCCACATGCTAGTCAGAGTAGAAACAGCGCAATGTATAGGATGAATATGTGGCTGAAAGGGTGGGGAGAGGAGGAGGGTTTCAGATTCTTAGCGCATTGGAATCAGTTCTGGGGGAGGTGGGATCTAAATGCCAAATTTTTGACAACTCATTCAATCTAGCAATGTCCCTTTGCAACTTCCAGCTCCTTAATATAATTTGCTGCTTATTCAATGAGTAAAGGAAGAATCTGGAGCCAGTCTTAACATAGGTTTAATTCTCAAAACCCAAGGGACAAACTCCCTTTTCCTCACGCCCCCCCACCCCCTCCTCAGCTTTTCATTACATTCAGAAATGTAGTGAAAAGCTGAGGACTTAGTATAGCTCCTTCGGAGACACCTGCCAATTAGCCCTGCTCTCTGTCTTCCACCTCCCAACCAACTCCCTACGGGTGTAACACAGGAAGTACGGCAGCCAAGTTGTACACAGTAAGATCCCACGAACATCAATGAGATCTCATGGTGTTCTGGTCAACATTGCTCCCTTAACTAGGGCGGCACGGTGGCGCAGTGATTAGCACTGCTGCCTCACAGCACCAGGGTCCCAGGTTCAATTCCAGCCTCGGGTCACTGTCTGTGTGGAGTCTGCACGTTCTCCCCGTGTCTGTGTGGGTTTCATCCCACAGTCCAAAGATGTGCGGGTTAGGTTGATTGGCTATGCTAAATTGACCCTAGTGTCAGGGTGATTAGCAATGTAAATGAGTGGGGTTTTAGGAATAGGGCCTGGGTGGGATTGTGGTTGGTACAGACTCGATGGGCCAAATGGCCTCTTTCTGTACTGTAGGAATTCTATGAATAACCAAACAAGCTAACTGCCTTCTTGTTTCCTTGCTTTTAATGTGATCTTGCTGTGCACGGATCAGCTGTTATGTTCCATTCTGGAAAAGAAAGGCATTGGCTGTGAAGGACTTTAAAATGTCTTGATGTAGTGAGGAAAAACTTCCAATTTTTTTGTTATTTATTTACTCCTCACCTGTTGTCCCTGGAATCCAAATGGTCACTTTGAACAAATGGATCGGTCCAGGTTCAGATCATTTAATGGTCTTGTTCTGTTGATTGGATAGAATCATACAGTGCAGAAGAGGCCCTTCGGCCCATCGAGTTTGTACCAACACGCGATAAACACCTGTCCTCCCACCTAATCCCATCTACCAGCACTTGGCCCATAGCCTTGAATCTTCTGACGTGCCATTTGCTCATCCAGGTACTTTTTAAATGATGTGACGCATCCCGCCTCCACCACCCTCCCAGGCAGCGCATTCCAGACCCTCACCACCCTCTGGGTAAAAGGTTTTCCTCAAATCCCCCCTAAACCTCCTGCCCCTCACCTTGAACCTATGTCCCCTCGTGACTGATCCTTCAACTAAGGGGAACAGCTGCTCCTTATCCACTCTGTCCATGTCCCTCATAATCTTGAACACCTCGATCAGGTCGCCCCTCAGTCTTCTCTGCTCCAACGAAAACAACATAGCCTATCCAACCTCTCTTCATAACTTAAATGCTCCGTCCCAGGCAGCTTCCTGGTGAATCTCCTCTGCACCTCCAGTGCGATCACATCCTTAGTTTTAGAATCCCTCAGTATTCAGGATAATAATCCTCAGCCTGGTTTTTGAAAGATTTTGCTTTTCCTGTGCCTTTCTCAGCACCTTAGAACAAAGAACAGGACAGCACAGGAACAGGCCCTTTGACCCTCCAAGCCTGCGCCAATCATGATGCCCTAACTAAACTAAAACTGTATGCACTTACAGAGTCCGTATCCATTCATTCTCAGTCTCCATGTATTCGATTCGTTGTCCCTTAAATGCCGCTATTGTACCTGCTCCCACCACCTCCTGGGCAGCCTGTTCCAGACATTGCTGCTTTGACTCCACTAGCTCCCCTTTGGGGCTGAGTGAGTTAATGCATGGCGTAATATTGAGGTACTGAGCAGTGAGGGAAAGTCAGAACCCCAGTCATTGAGGAGTCATTCCTGCTGAGGGATGCTTGTGTCGATATTGGGACAGGCTCAGTTGTGATGGTCGAAGGGCCAACTCGCACATGAGAACTCAGTCCCCTTGCCTGAGGCTCTGAGAAGTCAAAGGCCTCATGAAAATTGTGCTCACAGTGAGAGTGTGTGTGTGTGAGAGTGTGTGTGTGTGAGAGTGTGTGTGTGTGAGAGTGTGTGTGTGTGAGAGTGTGTGTGTGTGAGAGTGTGTGTGTGTGAGTGAGTGTGTGAGAGAGTGAGTGTGTGAGAGAGTGAGTGTGTGAGAGAGTGAGTGTGAGAAAGAGCCCTTCACCAGAGGAGGGGAATGCATTGGAAATCACTAAAATATGTTTGTCTGTCCCACACAGGGCCTGCTCGTTCCTGTCCAAAGCGCGGGTTATTCAGGAACATGGTGGCAGGGCAGTGATAATCTCGGACAACATGTACGATAATGACAGCTCCTATATCGAGATGGTGCAGGATGGAACGTCCAGAGACAGTGACATCCCAGCACTGTTCCTCCTCGGGAAGGATGGGTGAGTTTGAGTGTGGCTGGCAGTGAGAGTCACATCATCTACATTGGGGCTAACACCTCCATTAACCTCTGGAAAAGAACATCTAGTGGAACTGGATGAGTAAAGCAGAAAGTGTCGAGCCGAGCAGGGAAGCTTTATAAAGCTCTAGCTTAGACCACAACTCAAGAATTGCACCCTCTTCCTTCTCACCATACTTTAGAATCCAGTCTGCACCGGCCACAATCTCACCCGGCCACAATCTCACCCAGCCCCAATCCCCGTAGCCCCACGTATTTACCCTGCTAGTCCCCCTGACATTAAGGGGCAATTTAGCATGGCCAATCAACCTAACCCACACACCTTTGGAGTGTGGGAGGAAACCGGGGAACCCGGAGGAAACCCAAGCAGACACGGGGAGAACGTGCAAACTCCACACAGTCACCCAAGCCCTTAGTGTCAGAGGGACTAGCTAGGGTAAATGCATGGGGTTATGGGGATAGAACCTGGATGGGATTGTGGTTGGTGCAGACTAGATGGGCTGAATGGCCTCCTTCTGCACTGTAGGATTCTATGAGACTAGTTGTGGTGTTCTTTCAAAGAGCTGACACGGGTATGATGGGCTGAATGGCCTCCTTTTCTGTCTTAATTAGCACTTAGTCCTAATGAGTTTTTGTTGATGAAATGTTGATCAGGTCACAGTTAGAGCACTGGCTGCGGTTTTGGATGTCCCGATATGGAAAGGGCCTCTCGCACGCTATTGCAAGCCCAGTTTTTGCAGTGTGACTGGACACTGACGCTGTTTTCTTTCCCCACTGTCAGGTACATGATCAGGCGATCGCTGGAGTTGCATGGCCTGCCATGGGCTGTGATCTCGATACCGGTGAATGTGAGTGGGGTCCCGACGTTTCAGCTCAAACAGCCGCCATGGACCCTCTGGTGAACACAGAGACCCTCCGGTCTCCGCCTGCCCGTTTGCACTAGTTTTCCAATAGATCCTCTCCCAATCGAATGAAGAATTTGTGATGTTTGTGGTTTCACACTTTATTTAATAAAGAAATCTGCTGTCCACTTTCACGTCCTCGCCAGCTTCCTTTCTCACTCGGTAGGTGTTGATTCCTGTGAGCGACGCGGGCTTGAGAGTACAGTCACTCTCCAGGTAAGGACATTAGTGAACCAGATGGGTTGATGATAATTGTCATGATCATCATTATCGAGACTAACTTTATATTCCACATTTATTAATTGAATTTAAATTGGTCCAAGTCAACTCGGTCTGTGTGTGTGTGTCTCGGAGTGGGGTGGGTTGGGTGGGGGGTGGGGGGCGGCAAGTGGGAGGTAACGCTCTTTGGAGTAAAAAAGCCACCTCCTTTCGGGAAGGAAATTGCTTCTCCTACAAGGCCGAGCCTGATAGGCGGCTCCCAGACCACACCAGCATGGCCAGCCGAGCAAACCACTCTGTTTTATAAAACTGTGGCGCTTCAAGAAGGCAGCTCTTCACCTACTCCAGGGCAACTAGGGATGGACAATATACTTGACATTCAATGGTATTACCAGACCATATAACATAGGAGCAGAAGTAGGCCATTGAGCCTGCTCCACCATACAATGGGATATGATCATTGTCAATTAGATCATTAGGATTGTATATTGGAGAATGATGCTAGGGAGCACTGAGGATTTAAAATGGAGCTTTATTTCCAAGTGTGTGTTCTCTAACATGGCTGCTGCTTCTCTGCCTGTTTCCCGCACTTGGCATTGGGATGTCATTGCGGTAAATACAGCGGAGCTCAGTAAGCTGATAAGAATGAATACAAATACATAACCACCATCACTGACTCCCCCACTAAAAAATCCTGGGGGTCACTATTGACCAGGAACTGAACTGGACTAGCCAAATACTGTGGCTACAAAAGCAGGTCAGAGGCAAGTATCTCACTTCCTGACTCCCCGAAGCCTGTCAGGAGTGTGATGGAAACATTCCACTTACGCGGATGAATGCAGGACAAAGCAGCACACTTGATAGCTACCCCTTCCACAAACATCCAGTCCCTCCACCACTAAGGCACAGTGGCAGCCGTGTGTACCATCTACAAGGTGCACTGCAGGAACTCATAAGAACTAAGAACAAAGAACAATACAGCACAGGAACAGGCCCTTCGGCCCTCCAAGCCCGCACCGCTCCCCGGTCCAGGATTGAATCCTGAATCCAGGATCCCCGCCCAATTTTCCAGCCTATCTACATACCAATATCCTATCCACCGAGCTGTCCCTCACAGCTACGATGCTTTGTTCATTACAACCTATTAACTCACCCCCACCCCCCCATTCCAGACCATGTGATCTCCAGGGAGAGGCGAAAACCCAGAGTGAAAAACCCCAGGGCCAATATGGGGAAAAAAAAAATCTGGGAAATTCCTCTCCGACCCCCTGAGGCGATCGAAACGAGTCCAGGAGATCACAATGGCCCTGATCGGAAAATGCTTCCCAATCCTAGTCATTTCCACTTCCACGAACACCATATGAATTCCCTGCCCCCGAGACAGGTTCCCAACTATCCGCAGTCTCGCTCTGTACTGGCACCAGCAAGATGATCATAGAATGAAACTAGGAGCAGGAGTTGGCCTTTTGGCCCCTTGAGCCTGCTCTGCCACTCAATAAGATCATGGCTGATCTTTCTGTGGACTCAGCTCCACTTACCCACCCGCTCATCCCCTTAATGGTAGCCTCAACTACTTCATTGGTCAGGGAATTCCACAGATTCACAACCCTTTGTGTGAAGAAGTTCCTCCTCATCTCAGTCCTAAATCTGCTTCCCCTTATTTTGAGGCCATTCCCCTCGTTCTGGTTTCACCCCCAGTGGAAACAACCTCCCTGCTTCTAATCTATACCCTTCATAATTTTATATGATTCTATAAGATTCCCCCCTCATTCTTCTGAATTCCACTGAGTATAGTCACAGTTATAGAGGTTTACAGCATGGAAACAGGCCTTCGGCCCAACTTGTCCATGCCGTCTTTTTTTAAACCCCTAAGCTAATTCCAATTGCCCGCATTTGGCCCATATCCCTCTATACCCATCGCACCCATGTAACTATCTAAATGCTTTTTAAAAGACAACATTGTACCCACCTCTACTACTACCTCTGGCAGCTTGTTCCAGACACTCACCACCCTCTGTGAAAAAATTGCCCCTCTGGACACTTTTGTATCTCTCCCCTCTCACCTTAAACCTATGCCCTCTAGTTTGAGACTCCTCTACTTTTGGGAAAGGATATTGACTCGCTGATCTGTGCCCCTCATTATTTTATAGATCTCTATAAGATCACCCCTCAGCCTCCTATGCTCCAGAGAAAAAAGTCTACCCAGCCTCTCCTTATAACCCAAACCATCAAGTTCCAGTAGCATCCTAGTAAATCTTTTCTGCACTCTTTCTAGTTTAATAATATCCTTTCTATTATAGGGTGACCATAACTGTACACAGTATTCCAAGTGTGGCCTTACCAATGTCTTGTACAACTTCAACAAGACGACCCAACTCCTGTATTCAATGTTCTGACTGATCAAACCAAGCATGCCGAATGCCTTCTTCACCACTCTGTCCACCTGTGACTCCACTTTCAAGGAGCTATGAACATGTACCCCTAGATCTCTTTGTTCTGTAACTCTCCCCAACGCCCTTTCATTAACTGAGTAAGTCCTGCCCTGGTTCAATCTACCAAAATGCATCACCTCGCACTTGTCTAAATTAAACTCCATCTGCCATTCGTCAGCCCACTGGCCCAGTTGATCAAGATCCCGTTGCAATCGAAGATAACTTTCTTCACTGTCCACTATGCCACTAATCTTGGTGTCATCTGCAACCTTACTAACCATGGCCTCCTATATTCTCATCCAAATCATTAATATAAATGACTAATAACAGTGGACCCAGCACTGATCCCTGAGGCACACTGCTGGTCACAGGCCTCCAGTTTGAAAAACAACCCTCTACAACCACCCTCTGGCTTGTCAAGAAGCCAATTTTGTATCCATTTAGATACCTCACCCTGGATCCCCTGAGATTTAACCTTATGCAACAACCTGCTGAAGATGGGAACGGGTTAATGAACTGTGATACTTAGAGATTTTGTGAGAAACACTGCAGAGCTCATGTTTTCGTCAAGAGTTCGGTGTTTTCATGTCTGTAAAGCCTGTTTACATGTATCCAAACCAGATAAGAGAGACAGGTATCCTTGCTGTTCCCAGCTAATTGTATATCAGGGATGTGGCTAACCCAGCTAGTAGCCATTTTGTGTTCTTTAATATTATGTACTGCTGTGTAACAATGGAGCCTACCTGTAGGCCTTCTGTGATGGTAGAATAATACATTCATATATATTCTATATAGCTACTGTAACATAAATTGTTATATAGGCCCCTGCACCTCTGTATGCCAGTTCACTTGTTTGTGCAAGACTGCAGCCTTGTATGTTGGTTAAACACACCACAGGTGTCCACAGACAGCAACAACAATCACGGCCTTGAGACAACCATGAAGAAACTGCCAAGGCAGCAAGGTTCACACGATGGAGGACAAGCCACGGCCTGGGAACCTGCGGGGCCTGGGAAACTGCGGACGTGCCTGGGGGGGTATAAATATCTGTTCTTAACCTGTATTCGATGAGAAGTCTGAGGCCGTGTTAGGCATCGGACCTCTCCCACCATTGTGCAAATAAACCACTGTATTTTGACTCACGACTAGTCTCAGAGGTATTATTTTACCTACAACGTTACCATGCGGTACTTTGTCAAAGGCCTTGCTAACATGCATGTAGACAACATCAACTGCACTGCCCTTATCACCAGCACCTTATACAGCTGCAACATAACTTTTGTCTTCCTGGACACTTTACTTTCCCCACTATTGGGCAGGTACATGATCAGGTGTCCTCCTGAGTTTTGACAGTCATCTGGACTCGAAACTTCAGCTCTTTTCTCTCCTTACAGATGCTGGCAGACCTGCTGAGATTTTCCAGCATTTTCCCTTTTGGTTTCAGATTCCAGCATCTGCAGTAATTTGCTTTTATGCAACATAGGCCATGATTCTCCCAAAAGTGCTGAATTGGCGGGAAAACTGTTGTAAATGTTTTGTCAGTTCAGCTTCTCACCTGAATCTCCGCACTCTGTGCACTGCAGAGGTCCCAGTCGTGAACATCATTAGAAACCTGTGGGGGGTGGGGCCTATTCGCGCCGGAGTCTGACAGTTCTGGAACTCTGCGCATGCGCAGTGGCCCCAATCTGTCAGACTCCCTGTTTGCCGTCCAGCCCGGGACCCCCGCAGTGCTGCCCCTCCAGCCAACCCCCCCCTCCCCAATCACAGCCCCCACAGTTCCCAGGCTAGCCCTGACCCCTTTACTCTGTATTTCAGCCCTACAATTCCCAGGCCACCTCCCCCCACTGCAGTCCCAGAGCGCCTCGATGTACAGGCCACCGCCCCCTGGCAGACCCCACCACCCAGCCCAGCCCAATTGCTGACATCCGTCCATCCTATCTGCAGAGTGGCAAAGGGACCCCCCAATGGGCAGTGCCAAGGTGCATCCTGGGCATGGGCACAATGCCCCTTGGGCAGTGCCAGGGGGCACAGGCTGGCACTGCCAGGGTGCCCATGCTCAGGGGGCACCACTCCCCTGCCACCCAACCACTTGGGGTGGCCACTGATTGCCCCCCTTCATTCCAGCGGGGTCTCCCGCTAGTTCCTCGAATGTGGGGAGCTAGTCTGAACCCCGGTGGAATGACATACTGCTGGCGGGGTGGGAGATTCGATCGGGACCGGAAAGTTCCCGATAATGAACTAATAAACATATTTAAAATATATTTTAAAAAGATTCAAATGACTTACCTGCCATCCCGCCGGTTTCCAGTTTGGTCTGACCAGCGACTGTTCGCTGCATTCCCGGCGCATGTGCAAATCCTGGTACAAGGCCGGAGACGCGTGTCTCCCACCGCCACCCGACAGAAAAGTCGGGATGGGAGAATCGTGGCAATAACCTCCTTGTTTTAAAACTCTATCCCTCCAGCAATGAAGGACAAAATTCCATTTGCCGCCTTAATTACCTGCTGCACCTGCAAACCAAGCTCACCAAGCCTCCTTCGACAGCACCTCCCAAATCCGCAACTATGTCCATCAAGAAAGACAAGAGATAGATACCAGGAAATTCCACTCCAAGCCTCTCTCCATCCTGACTTGGAAATAAATCGCCGTTCCTTCACTGCCGCTGGCTCAAAGCAATTCCCTCCCTAACAGCACTGTGGGTGTACCTACACTGCGCGGACTGCAGTGGTTCAAGGCAGCAGCTCAAGGGCAATTAGTGATGGACTACAACTGTTGGTCTAAACCAGCATCCCCCATATCCCATGAATGAATAAAGAAATGTATAGCAGACTTACCAGCAATGGTGACAAGTGAATGAGACACTCGTCTATTGAGAGAGAGGGACCGTGGACTGCTCTGGCAGCTGTGTGTTTATTCACAGCTGAACATGTGCCCAACAGTCAGAGACTGAATTAAGACAACAGGAAGACTCGAGAGAGACCACAGACTTAAAGACTAAGGAAATTTGGCATGTCAGCTACAACTCTCACCAACTTTAACAGATGCACCATAGAAAGCATTCTTTCTGGCTGTATCACAGCTTGGGGAATGTAGCCCAATCCATCACGCAAACCAGCCTCCCATCCATTGACTCTGTCTACACTTCCCACTGCCTCGGAAAAGCAGCCAGCATAGTTAAGGACCCCGGACATTCTCTCTTCCACCTTCTTCCATCGGAAGAAAGATACAAAAGTCTGAGGTCACGTACCAACAGACTCGAGAACAGCTTCTTCCCTGCTGCTGTCAGGCTTTTGAATGGACCTACCTCGCATTAAGTTGATCTTTCTCTACACACTAGCTATAACTGTGACACTACATTCTGCACTCTCGTTTCTTCTCTATGAACGGTATGCTTTGTCTGTAGAGCGCACAAGAAACAATACTTTTCACTGTATGTTAATACATGTGACAATAATAAATCAAATCAAACCAAAGCTGTTTTTCAAACTTTATTGAGTGCATGCAAGTTGATCACACTTCAGTGCTGAGAGGCTGCAATGATTTGATTGGCAGCTGTCACATCGCTGATCCAAGTACAGTCCAACTGATCCAAGTTACAACCTATCCTAAAGCAGGTGTTTATATACAATTTCTCTCTAGATTATACGCAACATTAAAAATCAGTTCCGCCAAATCCCTCCTCCCCACCATCAGCAGCATATCCAACCATGGGGGAGGGGGGGGGGAGCCAGCTGGATTCTGTCCCCACACGCGCTCTCCCCAGTGGCAGTAACAGGAATGTGATCAGGACCAGAACACTGTACACACCTCCGACCCCCACTCCCAGCTTTCCCAGACCTCAAACCGTGCCACACCTTTCAGCCCTGCCCCATGACACTGAACACAGCTTCAAGCAGTTTCCCACTTGTCTCCAGTCCTCCGAGGAGCCGGCTACATCACAGACTGACCTATCGCAGGGTTACGCTGACAGGGAGGGAGAGGTTTGTGGAGGACAAACACTGGCATGGATGAACCAGCTGAAAGGCCCGTGTCTATGCTGCAAAATTCTATGTAATATGGACTGAATGGCCTCCTTCTGTGCTGTAACATTTCACGCTGTGGTAAGCCAAGCATGTCAATGGATCTGCCGACCCCAGCACCTGCGCCCATGGCCTCCTGTCTCTGTACAGGCAGAATATGGTGAAAGGTACAGAATTATTCAGGCCCTGGGTCTCTGCGGACCACAGACTACGCAGATGATAGCAGTCTCTCAGACAGTCACATCTCAGAACAATCCTCTCAAACATATCTGGGGGGTTAAAAAGATCATGCCTTGGACCCAGTCAGTGAATGCCTCTACCTTGTTCCCAAGGCAGGGAGTGGGATAGACACATGTCAACATATACACACACACAGAGACAGGGATCCACACACACACACACACGAGACTTGAGCAATGATCCACACATGTGCACGCACACAGGCACATACATACATGTACCCAGACAGAGACCACACACAAAAACAGACACAAACACACGCATGTAACCAGACAGAGATACCCACACACACTGAGACATGAGCAGGCAAAGAGATTCATACACGGGCACACACACACACACACACACACACACCCCCAGACACCACACACACATACAAAGAGACAAACGCAGAGACTCATCAGCATACGCACAGAGACCCCAATAAAGGCACACAGATAAAAGAGACCACCAGGTATAGAAACACGTACACAGAGACCCACAGACACCATGTTCACACACGCAGGCACACTTGTGTCACACACAAGCTGAAATAGGTCTGACTGCACTTCTGATCGATTTAAAATCCCCTTGCAGCTGGCGAGAGAGTGTGTGTGTGTTACTCCACAATAGAATACACAATAGTTATCCTCACAGTGAGCTGAATCCACACTCTGTCCTCCCCGGCTCCCAAGCTTTTGGATCACAATATCACCCAACTTCCCCCATGTACGAGTCCCAGTTTGATCGCAAGCTATTGCACCGGGGGGAGCTTCTGACTCGATTCACTCAATTCTCACATGAGAATTGACCGGGGCTCAAACTGAAACCACCCCCCCCCCCCCCCCCCCCCCCCCACGTCCCACCCTCACCATCTACCCCCACACTGCCCCATGGCCAATTACCAACCCTAACTCAGTGCCCTGACCTCCCAGGCCGTCTGTGAGAGGTGTAGAGAGAGAGAGAGAGCAAGGACCAGCGGCGTCCTCCGACACCACCCGGAGAGGGCAGGAGGCCCGTCAGCGAAGGGAGCCCGTCCCTCAGCAACCGAAGGTGAGGAGGGGTAGAGGGCAGGGTTGGCGGGGTGCAGACTCCTGCCTGCCCCCCTGCAACAACAACCCCCTTCCCAAAACAGCGACAAATCTTTCCCCTCACATGAAGCATCTGGTGTGATTAATTAACCAGCCAGCCCATGAGTTGGAGCAAGTGCTTTGTACAGAGATTGTGCGTGTGTGTGTGTGTGTTAATGGATCCTAGGCGTGGTTATTGCATTGGTGAACAGAGGTACTCCGTAACAGCCTCCTTCCAGGCAAATTCTCCACTCAGTGACTGCCTTAAACATCGGTCATCTCGTCTTCCAGTTCGGCACTCTCTGCATCAGCCTCGATCTCCTCCTCTTCCTCGGAGGTCAGGTCAGGGTCATCAGCCTGAGCCACGCACTTGGGGCAGGAGCAGATGAATAGATAATTCTCCCTTTAAAATAACAGATTTCAGACACAATCCAGGGTTAGATACAGAGTAAAGCTCCCTTCACACTGTCCCCCATCAAACACTCCCAGGACAGGTACAGCACGGAGTTAGATACAGAGTAAAGCTCCCTCTACACTGTCCCCATCAAACACTCCCAGGACAGGTACAGCACGGGGTTAGATACAGAGTAAAGCTCCCTCTACATTGTCCCCATCAAACACTCCCAGGACAGGTACAGCACGGGGGTGGATACAGAGTAAAGCTCCCTCTACACTGTCCCCATCAAACACTCCCAGGACAGGTACAGCACGGGGTTAGATACAGAGTAAAGCTCCCTCTACACTGTCCCCATCAAACACTCCCAGGACAGGTACAGCACGGCGTTGGATACAGAGTAAAGCTCCCTCTACACTGTCCCATCAAATACTCCCAGGACAGGTACAGCACGGGGTTAGATACAGAGTAAAGCTCCCTCTACACTGTCCCCATCAAATACTCCCAGGACAGGTACAGCACGGGGTTAGATACAGAGTAAAGCTCCCTCTACACTGTCCCCATCAAACACTCCCAGGACAGGTAGCACAGTGGTTAGCACTGCTGCTTCACAGCTCCAGGGTCCCGGGTTCGATTCCCGGCTCAGGTCACTGTCTGTGTGGAGTTTGCACATTCTCCTCGTGTCTGCGTGGGTTTCCTCCGGGTGCTCCGGTTTCCTCCCACAGTCCAAAGATGTGCGGGTTAGGTTGATTGGCCAGGTTTAAAAATTGCCCCTTAGAGTCCTGGGATGCGTAGGTTAGAGGGATTAGCGGGTGAATATGTGGGGATAGGGCCTGGGTGGGATTGTGGTCGGTGCAGACTCAATGGGCCGAATGGCCTCCTTCTGCACTGTAGGGTTTCTATGATTCTAAGGTACAGCACGGGATTAGATACAGAGTAAAGCAGCGAGGCGAGCAAGGGGGTGCGGGTGAGGAGAGTGAGGGGGTGGATGAGGGGAGTGAGGGAGTGGGAGCGGGGAGTGAAGGAGTGGGAGGTAGGCAGAAGGGGGATGTGGGGTGTGGGCTGAGGTGAGCAGAGGTGGGGGAGCAGTACCTGAGAATCTTATGTCGTGTGTGCCTGCTCCGATCTCGCTGGCAACAGTCCAGGTACGTGATGCACACCTCCTGTCAAAACACAAAACATCCGCTGCCATTAATTCCTTATCTTCTAGCCCTCCAACATCATTCCTCGTCATACACCAAGGAACAAGTCGAGGCCATTCTGCCCACCCAAGCCTGTTTGCATCGGAACAGCAGTCTGTTCCATTATGCAATGAGACCCCAGTTGCATTTCACCCTAGAGATTTTGCTGCCCTCAGGTTCTTTGGCAAGATCTCCATCAATCCCAGGGTTAAGATGAATTAGCAGTAGTAAAGAAGGAGAATCCATTAACTAACGGGCTAATAAACAAGAACCAAGCTGGGAATCTCTGCAGGATCACCTGCTAATGGGCAGAGAGGAGATTACAGGGACCTAACCAGTAGAAAACATTTACAAAGAACAAAGAACAATACAGCACAGGAACAGGCCCTTCGGCCCTCCAAGCCTGCACCGATCATGTGTTCCTAACTAGACCATCCGTTTGTATCCCTCTATTCCTAGTCTGTTCATGTGGCTATCTAGATAAGTCTTAAATGATCCGAGCGTGTCTGCCTCAATCACCTTGCTTGGTAGTGCATTCCAGGCCCCCACCACCCTCTGTGTAAAATACGTCCCCCGCATATCTGTATTGAACCTTGCCCCCCTCACCTTGAACTTGTGACCCCTTGTGTTTGTCATTTCTGACCTGGGAAAAAGCTTCCAACTGTTCACCCTATCTATGCCCTTCATAATTTTATAAACTTCTATTAGGTCGCCCCTCAACCTCCGTCTTTCCAGGGAGAACAACCCTCCATACCAGGCAACATTCTGATAAACCTTTTCTGTACTCTCTCCAAAGCCTCCACGTCCTTCTGGTAGTGTGGCAACCAGAACTGGACGCAGTACTCCAAACGTGGCCTAACCAACATTCCATATAACTGCAACATCATATGCCAACTTTTATACTCTCCGCCACCTTTTCCACCTGTGCTGCCACCTTTAAGGATCTGTGGACTTGTACACCCAGATCCCTCTGTGTGTCTATACTCCTGATGGTTCTGCCATTTATTGTATAGCTCCCCCCCTGCATTAGATCTACCGAAATGCATCACTTGGCATTTATCTGGATTAAATTCCATCTGCCATTTCTCTGCCCAATGTTCCAGCCTATCTATATCCTGCTGTATTCTCTGACAATGTTCATCACTATCCGCAACTCCAGCAATCTTTGTGTCGTCCGCAAACTTACTAATCAGACCAGCTACATCTTTTTCCAAATCATTTATATATATCACAAACAGCAGAGGTCCCAGTACAGAGCCCTGCGGAACGCCACTAGTCACAGGCCTCCAATCAGAAAAAGACCCATCCTCTGCTACCCTCGGTCTTCTATGGCCAACCCAGTTCTGTACACATCTAGCTAGTTCACCTTTGATCCCGTGAGATTTAACCTTTTGCACCAGTATATATACCCGCAGTCGGGTCCCAATCCCATTCAGTTCATCCTGTGGCGCAGTGGGTATTTATTTGTCCATATTGTCACTAGATGGGTAATCCAGAGACCTGGGGTAATGCTCTGGGGACTGGGTTCGAATCCCGCCATGGCAGATGGTGGAATTTGAATTCAGTAGAAAAAATCTGGAATTAAGAATCTACTGATGACCATGAAGCCATTGTTGATTGTCGGAAAAACCCATCTGGTTCAGTAATGCCCCTTGGGAAGGAAATCTGCCATCCTTATTTGGTCTGGTCTACATGTGACTCCAGAGCCACAGCAATGTGGTTGACTCTCAACTGCTTTCTGAAGTGGCCTAATAAACCACTCAGCCACTCAGTCTAAAAGGAACAAAACCGGACAGCCCACTCTGAAATCGACCCAGGCACTGGAAATGACAATGGGCAAATTCAGCCCTGTCGACCCTGCAAAGTCCTCCTTACTCACACCTGAGAGTTTGTACCAAAATTGGGAGGACTGCCTCAGACCAGTCAAGCAACAGCCTGACATTGTCACTCTCACGAAATCATACACAGGTGCGCAGTGTTACGGGTAATGTATTAGCATGGATAGAGGATTGGTTAACCAACAGAAAACAAAGAGTGGGGGTAAATGGGTGTTTTTCTGGTTGGCGATCAGTGACCAGTGGTGTGCCTCAGGGATCAGTGTTGGGACCGCAACTGTTTACAATTTACACAGATGATTTGCAGATGGGGACCAAGTGTAGGGTGTCAAAATTCGCAGATGACACTAAGATGGGTGGAAGAGCAAAGTGTGTAGAGGACGCTGAAAGTCTGCAAAGGGATATAGATAGTCTAAGTGAGTGGGCGAGGGTCTGGCAGATGGAGTAAAATGTTGGTAAATGTGAGGTCATCCATTTTGGTAGGAATAACAGCAAAATGGACTATTATTTAAATGGTAAAAAATTGCAGCGCGCTGCTGTGCAGAGGGACCTGGGTGTCCTTGTGTAGGAATCTCAAGGAGTTGGTTTGCAGGTGCAGCAGGTAATTAAGGCGGCAAATGGAATTTTGTCCTTCATTGCTAGAGGGATGGAGTTTAAAAACAGCGAGGTTATGTTGCAGCTGTATAAGGTGCTGGTGAGGCCACACCTGGAGTACTGTGTACAGTTTTGGTCTCCTTACTTGAGAAAGGATATACTGGCACTGGAGGGGGTGCTGAGGAGATTCACTAGGTTGATTCAGGAGTTGAGAGGGTTGGCTTATGAGGAGAGACTGAGTAGACTGGGGCTATACTCATTGGAATTCAGAAGAATGAGGGGAGATCGTATAGAAACATATAAGATTATGAAGGGAATAGATAAGATAGAAGCAGGGAAGTTGTTTCCACTGGCAGGTGAAACTAGAACTAGGGGGCATAGCCTCAAAATAAGGGGAAGCAGATTTAGGACTGAGTTGAGGAGGAACTTCTTCACACAAAGGGTTGTGAATCTGTGGAATCCTCTGCCCAGTGAAGCAGTTGAGGCTACCTCACTGAATGTTTTTAAGGCAAGGATAGATAAATTTTTGAACAGTAAAGGAATTAAGGGTTATAGTGAGCGGGCGGGTAAGTGGAGCTGAGTCCACAATAAGATCAGCCATGACCTTATTGAATGGCGGAGCAGGCTCGAGGGGCCAGATGGCCTATTCCTGCTCCTAGTTCTTATGTTCTTGTACCTTACAGAGAGTAAGAACAAAGAAAAGTACAGCACAGGAACAGGCCCTTCGGCCTTCCAAGCCTGTGCCGATCAGAATGTCCTGGACACGACCATCACCATTTCTGGGTATGTCCTGTCCCACCGGCAGGACAAACCCAGCAGTGATGGTGGCGGCACAGTCTGGAGGGAGTTGCCCTGGGAGTTCTCAACATTGATGCTGGACCCCATAAAGTCTCATTGCACCAAGTCAAACATGGGCAAGGAAACCTCCTGCTGATTAACACACACCGTCCCCCCTCAGCTCACGTATCAGTGCTCCTCCATGCTGGACACCACTTGGAGGAAGCGCTGAGGGTGGCAAGGTGCAGAATATCCTCTGGATGGGGGATTTCAATGTCCAGCACCAAGAATAGCTCGGTTGTACCACCACTGACCATTCTGGTCGAGCCCTAAAGAATTTACACTGGGACTTATAAAAAAAATTAATTCTTGGGACATGGGCGTCGCTGGCTGGCCAGCATTTATTGCCAATCCCTAGGTGCCCTTGGAGGGCCGTTGCGAGTCATTGCTGTGGCTCTGGAGTCACATATAGGCCAGAGCAGGTAAGGACGGCAGATTTCCTTCCCTAAAGGACATTAGTGACCCAGATGGGTTTTTCCGACAATGGTTTCATGGTCATCAGTAGATTCTTAATTCCAGATATTTTTATTGAATTCAAATTCCACCATCTGCCGCGGCGAGATTCAAACCCGGGTCCCCAGAACATTAGCTGAGTTTCTGGATTAAGAGTCTAGCGATAATACCACTAGGCCAGCGCCTCCTCCACAACGTGAAGGAACCAACAAAAGAGAAAAACATTCAAATAAAAGTGAAATCGAAACAGAAAATGCTGAATAAACTCAGTGGGTCTGACAGCTTCTGTGGAGAGAGAAACACCAGTACCAGGCAATGACCATCTCCAAGAAGACAGAATCTAACCATCGCCCCTTGACATTGAATGGCATCACCATCGCTGAGATTCCACGCTACCTACAGACTGGGGATTCCCATTGACCAGAAACTGAACTGGACTAGCCATATAAATACTGTGGCGATATCCACTCCATCTGACGAAGGAGCTGTGCTCCGAAAGCTTATGGTATTTGCTACCAAATAAACCTGTTGGACTTTAACCTGGTGTTGTGAGACTTCTTACTGTGCTTACCCCAGTCCAACGCCGGCATCTCCACATCATGACTACAAGAGCAGGTCAGAGGTTGGGATTCCTGTGGAGAGTAACTCACCTGGCTCCCCAAAGCCTGTCCATCATCTACAAGGTACAAGTCAGGAGTGTGATGGAAGACTCCCCACTTGCCTGGATGAGTGCGGCTCCAACCACACTTAAGAAGCTCAACACCATCCAGGACAAAGCAGCCCCGCTTGATTGGCACCCCATCCACAAACATTCAATCCCTCTACCACCGACGCTCAGTAGCAGCAGTGTGTACTATCTACAAGACGCACTGCAGCAACTTACCAAGGTTCCTCAGACAGCACCTTCCAAACCCATGAGTACATCCATCTAGAAGGACAAGGGCAGCAGATACATGGGAACACCACCACCTGCAAGATCCCCTCCAAGTCACTCACCATCCTGACTTGGAAAATATAATTCCTTCTCTGTCGCTGAGTCAAAATCCTGGAACTCCCTCCCTAACAGCACTGTGGGTGTACCTACACCACATGGATTGCAGCGGTTTAAGAAGACAGCTCACCACCACCTTCTCAAGGGCAATTACGGATGGGCAATAAATGCTGCCCTAGCCAGCGACGCCCACATCCCATGAATTAATTAAAAGTTAATTGGGGGAGTCTGTGGGAAGGCAAAGGGACGTCTGGTAAGTGGCACGCTTTCAAAAGTGTGTTAACCAGGGTAAACACATTCCTCTTAGAGTGAAGGGCAAGGCTGGCAGAAGTCAGGAATCCTGGATGACTCGGGATATTGAGGCCCTGGTCAAGAAGAAGAGGCACATGACATGCATAGGCAGCTGGGATCAAGTGAATCTCTTGAAGAGTATAGGAGGTGTAGGAGTAGAGTTAAGAGAGAAATCAGGAGGACAAAAAGGGGACACAAAATTGTTTTGGCAGATAAGGCAAAGGAGAATCCAAAGAGCTTCTACAAATACATAAAGGGCAAAAGAGTAGCAAGGGAGAGAGTAGGGCCTCTTAAGGATCAACAAGGTCATCTATGTGCGGATCCACAAGAGATGGGTGAGATCCTAACTGAATATTTCTCATCAGTAGTTACTGTTGAGAAAAGCATGGATGTTAGGGAACTTGGGGAAATAAATAGTGGTGTCTTGAGGAGTGTACATATTACAGAGGAGGAGGTGCTGGAAGTCTTAAAGCGCATCAAGGTAGATAAATCCCCGGGACTGGATGAAGTATATCCCAGGACGTTGTGGGAGGCTAGGGAGGAAATTGCGGGTCCCCCAGCCGAGATATTTGAATCATCGATAGTCACGGGAGAGGTGCCTGAAGATTGGAGAGTGGCAAATGTTGTGCCTTTGTTTAAAAAGGGCTGCAGGAAAAAGCCTGGGAAATACAGGCCAGTGAGCCTCACATCTGTGGTGGGTATATTGTTGGAAGGAATTTTGAGAGACAGGATCTACAGGCATTTAGAGATGCAAGGACTGATTAGGGACAGTCAGCATGGCTTTGTGAGTGGAAAATCATGCCTCACAAATTTAATTGAGTTTTTTGAAGGGGTAACCAAGAAGGTAGATGAGGGCAGTGCAGTTGATGTTGTCTACATGGACTTTAGCAAGGCCTTTGACAAGGTACCGCATGGTAGGTTGTTGCATAAAGTTAAATCTCACAGGATCCAGGGTGAGGTACCTAAATGGATACAAAATTGGCTTCGAGGATGGTTGTAGAGAGTTGTTTTTCAAACTGGAGGCCTGTGACCAGCGGTGTGCCTCAGGGATCAGTGCTGGGCCCACTGTTATTTGTCATTTAAACTAATGATTTGGATGAGAATATAGGGGGCATGGTTAGTAAGTTTGCAGATGATACCAAGATTGGTGGCATAGTGTACAGTGAAGAAAGTTATCTCCAATTGCAATGGGATCTTGATCAATTGGGCCAGTGGGCTGACAAATAGCAGTTGGAGTTTAATTTAGACAAATGCGAGGTGATGCATTTTGGTAGATTGAACCAGGGCAGGACTTACTCAGTTAATGGTAGGGCGTTGGGGAGAGTTACAGAACAAAGAGATCTAGGGGTACAGGTTCATAGCTCCTTGAAAGTGGAGTCACAGGTGGACAGAGTGGTGAAGAAGGCATTCGGCATGCTTGGTTTCATCGGTCAGAACATTGAATACAGGAGTTGGGATGTCTTGTTGAAGTTGAACAAGACATTGGTAAGGCCACACTTGGAATACTGTGTGCAATTCTGGTCACCCTATTATAGAAAGGATATTATTAAACTAGAAAGAGTGCAGAAAAGATTTACTGGGATGCTACTGGGACTTGATGGATTGAGTTATAAGGAGAGGCTGAATGGACTGGGACTTTTTTCTCTGGAGCGTAGGAGGCTGAGGGGTGACCTTATAGAAGTCTATAAAATAATGAGGGGCATAGACAAGGTAGATAGTCAATATCTTTTCCCAAAGTTAGGAGAGTCTAAAACTAGAGGGCATAGGTTTAAGGTGAGATGGGAGAGATACAAAAGTGTCCAGAGGGGCAATTCTTTCACACAGAGGGTGGTGAGTGTCTGGAACAAGCTGCCAGAGGTACTAGTAGAGGTGGGTACAATTCTGTCTTTTAAAAAGCATTTAGATAGTTACATGGGTACGATGGGTATAGAGGGGTATGGGCCAAATGTGGGCATTGGGATTAGCTTAGGGGTTTAATAAAGGGCAGCATGGACAAGTTGGGCCGAAGGGCCTGTTTCCATGCTGTAAACCTCTATGACTCTATGAGGTGTGGGTATTGCTGGAAATGTCAGCATTTGCTGCCTATCCCATCGCTCTCGAGGGCAGTTAAGAGTTAGCCACATTGCATTGGGTCTGGAGTCATATGGAGACCAGACCAGCTAAGGACGGGAGACATTAGTGAACAGGTTGGGTTTTTATGATAATTGATGACAGTTTCAAGGTCACCATTACAGAGACTAGCTTTAATAACATTTTTTTGTATTTAGTTGATTTTGTTTGGAAGAATTGAATGTAAATTCCATTATCTACCCTCTGGATTTGAACCTGTGAACCCAGAGTATTTGCCTCGGCTTCTTGATTACTAGCCCAGTGACATTACTGCTGTGCCATCGCCCCACTCCCACACTCTTATCCCTCAGGAGCTGGCGAAACTTAAACTGGGCGTCACTGAGCAGGTTACTGCTGAGCAGGTGCTGCTTGATAGCACTGTCGATGACCCCTTCCATCACTTTACTGATGATCGAGAGTCGGCTGATTGGGCTGTAATTGGCCAGGTTGGGTTTGTGTACAGGACATACCCGGGCGATTTTCCACATTGCTGGGTAGATGCCAGTGTTGTAACTGTACTGGAAGAGCTTGGCTAGGGGAGCGGCAAGTTCTGGAGCACAAGTCCTCACTACTATTACTGGAATGTTATCAGGGCCCATTGCCTTTGCAGTATCCAGTGCCTCCAATCGTTTCTTGATATCACGTGGAGTGAATCGAATTAGTTGGAGACTGGCATCTGAGATGCTGGGACCACTGGAGGAGGCCGAGATGGATCATCCACTCGGCACTTCTGGCTGAAGATTGCTGTGGATACTTCAGCTTTATCTTTCACACTGATGTGCTGGGCTCCTCCATCATTGAGGATGTGGATATTTGTGGAGCCTCCTCCTCCAGTGAGTTGTTTAATGGTCCACCACCATTCTGGACTGGATGTGGAAGGACTGCAGAGCTTAGATCCGATCCGTTGGTTGTGGAATCGCTCAGCTCTACCTATCACTTGCTGTTTATGCCGTTTGGCATGCAAGTAGTCCTGTTTGGTAGTTTCACCAGGTTGACACCTCATTTTGAGGTATACCTGGTGCTGCTCCTGGCATGCCCCCCTACACTCTCCACTGAACCAGGGTTGATCCCCTGGCTTGATGGTAATGGTTGAGTGGGGGATATGCCGGGCCATGAGGTTGCAGATTGTGCTGGAGTACAATTCCGCTGCTGTTGATGGCCCACAGCGCCTCATGGATGCCCAGTCTTGAGTTGCTGGATCGGTTCGTAGTCTGTCCCATTCAGCACGGTGATACTGCCACACAACATGATGGAGGTTATTCTCAATGTGAAGGCGGGACTTCGTCTCCACAAGGATCGTGCGGTGGTCACTCTTACCGATACTGTCATGGACTGATGCATCTGCAGCCGGCAGATTGGTAAGGATGAGATCAAGTACGTTTTCCTTCACCATCTGCTGCAGACCCAGTTTGGCAGTTCTATCCTCTGTGTCTATAACACCCCTCATCTCTGTCTCAAATGGGTGATCCACAGTTACAGTGAACCACAATGGGTGTGTATATCATTCTTACAAAGGCAATACAATCAGGCTTTACCTCTCCAGCTTTGATGTCTCGAAGAGCAGTCAGGTGGAGAAGGAAGTTGTTTTCCGGGAAGGAGGTTTCAGCATTGGGGTCACAGCTATGGTTACCTGCAACAGAAGAGGGTTAAAGGTTACAACCCCAGCCAAATCCAGAGTACAGCTCCCTTTACACTGTCCCTATCAAACACGCCCAGGGCAGATACAGCACGGGGTTAGATACAGAGTAAAGCTCCCTCTACACTCTCCCATCAGACACTCCCAGGACAAGTACAGCACGGGGTTAGATACAGAGTAAAGCTCCCTCTACACTGTCCCCATCAAACACTCCCAGGACAGGTACAGCACGGGGTTAGAGACAGAGTAAAGCTCCCTCTACACTGTCCCCATCAAACACTCCCAGGCCAGGTACAGCACAGGGTTAGATACAGAGTAAAGCTCCCTCGACACTGTCCTCATCAAACACTCCCAGGACAGGTACAGCACAGGGTTAGATACAGAGTAAAGCTCCCTCTACACTGTCCCCATCAAACACTCCCAGGACAGGTACAGCACAGGGTTAGATACAGAGTAAAGCTCCCTCGACACTGTCCCCATCAAACACTCCCAGGACAGGTACAGCACGGGGTTAGATACAGAGTAAAACTCCCTCTACACTGTCCCCATCACACACTCCCAGGACAGGTACAGCACGGGGTTAGACAAAGAGTCAAACTGTAAGGAATACATTTCTATCTGTATTGTGCTAATCCAGACTCTGGCTACTTACAGCAGCTCTGCAAGGTGTACAGGCCGGATCCCTCACAGTTCAGGAATTCTCCACTCTCTGCGGAGTAAGAAAACTGACAGTCAAGGAATTTCCTCCTCTCCCTCTTTCAACACTTTACTCATTCAACCAAGTTGAAAGGACACACGCGCGCACGGGCATTCACACACACACGCGCACACACCCAGTAACCTAACACACACTATATAGGAATCTAAAGGATTCCTACCTTTCTCAATGTCTTTGTACAGTTGATCAATGAAACCATCCAGCTCTTCCCTCGCCTGTGCAGGAAGTTGGAGTGCATCACAGGCATGGACCCACTGACTCAAGGAGCTGTCAAGAAATCAAACACAACTCTCTAGAGGAGGCCATTCAACCCTTTAAGCCTGGTACGTAGGAACAGGAGGCCATTCAGCCTCTTGAATCTGTTCTACTCCTCATTTGGATCATGCTGATCTGTATCTTAACTCCGTGTACTGCCCTTACTCGAAACATGCTGACCCAGCGAGAATCTAACAATCTCGGTTTTGATGGTTTCAATTGGCCCCCGGGTTTCAAATTGCCACTGCCCTTTGTGTGAAGACGTGCTTCCTGACATCTATCCACCCCACCCCCCCCCGCCCCCCCCCCATCCCTGTCCCAGTCACTGGAGGTACATGCTGGCCAGGCTGGTGATTTCTGAATAACCATCAGCTTTTAAACAACATGCCCACCGGGGCATAGAACTCAAATCCCGAAACTTGCATCCCACCACTCTCGCACCTCTGAATCTGAGGGTTAGGGATTTGATCCCGCTCCAGCGATTCGAGCCCGCAATCCCGGCTGACGCTCCCAGTGCAGTACTGAGGGAGTGCTGAACCGTCAACAGGTGCTGTCTTTCTGATGAGACATTGACCCAAGGTCCTGCCCTGACCTCCCAGGTCGCAGTTAAAAGATCCCACTGCACTGTTTTGAACAGTGAGGCAGTTCCTCCCCGTTGTCCTGGTCCGATCTCTATCCCTCAACCCACATTACTGAACATCATCAGATCAGCCCATTATCACACTGTGCTCTGTGGGAACTTGCTGCATTTGCCACATAACAGTGCCTGCACTCCAGAAAACAGCTCAATGGCCAATAAATGTTTTTTATTCATAACACGGTAGGACCATAAAATATAGGCCCATCGAGCCTGCTCCACCATTCAATCATGGCTGATATTTTTCTCATCCCCATTCTCCTGCCTTTTCCACATAACCCTTGATCCCCCTTATTAATCAAGAACCTATCTATCTCTGTCTTAAAGACACTCAATGACCTGGCCTCCACAGCCTTCTGCGGCAAAGAGTTCCACAGATTCACCACTCTCTGGCTGAAGAAATTCCTCCTCATCTCAGTTTTAAAGGAGCGTCCCTTCACTCTGAGGTTGTCCCCTCTGGTTCTAGTCTCTCCCACTAGTAGAAACATCCTCTCCACGTCCACTCTATCCAGGCCCCTCAGTATTCTGTAAATTTCAATTAGATCCCCACCTCATCCTTCTAAACTCCATCGAGTATAGACCCAGACTCCTCAACTGCTCCTCATATGACAAACCCTTCATTCCTGAGATCAGTCTTGTGAACCTCCTCTGGACCCCCTTCAAGGCCAACACATCCTTCCTTCGGCATGGGGCCCCAAAACTGCTCACAATACTCCAAATGGAGTCTGACCAGAGTCTTATGCAGCATTATTCAGTCACAGGATGTGGGCACCCCCGGCTGGAGCAGCATTTATTGCCTCATCCCTACTTGCCCTAAGGAACGGGAATTTGAGGGTCAGCAGCTAAAACCACGCAGCAAGCCAAACATCCACAAACCAGGACGCAAACTATTTTAAAAATTCATTTGTGGGACATGGGCGTCGCTGGCTGGCCAGCATTTATTGCCCTACCCTGGGTGCCTTTGGAGGGCAGTTGAGAATCAACCACATTGCTGTGGCTCTGGAGTCACATGTAGGCCAGACCAGGTAAGGACGGCAGATTTACCTCAACTATTTACCATTTATATAGATGATCTGGAGGAGGGGACTGAGTGTAGGGTAACGAAGTTTGCAGACGACACAAAGATAAGTGGAAAAGTGAATCGTGTGGAGGGCGTAGAAGGTCTGCAGAGAGATTTGGACAGGCTGAGTGAGTGGGCGAGGATCTGGCAGATGGAGTATAACGTTGACAAATGCGAGGTTATTCACTTTGGAAGAAATAATAGCAAATTGGATTATTATCTAAATGGAAAGAAATTTGGATTCGAAAGATAGATGGATTCCTGATCAGTAAGGGAATTAGGGGTTATAGGGATCAGGCGGGTAAGTGGAACTGATCCACTTCAGATCAGCCATGATCTTATTGAATGGCGGGGCAGGCTCGAGGGGCTAGATGGCCTACTCCTGCTCCTATTTCTTATGTTCTTATTTCCTTCCCTAAAGGACATGGGTTTTTCCGACAATCCACAATGGTTTCACGGTCATCAATAGATTCTTAATTCCAGATTTATTTTATTGAATTCAAATTCCACTAGCTGCCATGGCAGGATTCGAACCCGGGTCCCCAGAACATTAGCTGAGCTTTTGGATTAATCGTCTAGCGATAATACCACGAGGCCATCTCCTCCCCAGTGATTGAGTGAAGCTGGGAGATGATTCAGGAATAGGTCAGTCAGAGCCTGTACACACCTAATTTCCAGTCCCAGGACACTGCTGAATGTATGGGGGTGTCAGCCAAGGGCAGGATTGAACTCAGCAGTGATGCCACCACAGTCAAATAGCCGGACAAGACTTGCGACATGGGTCCACACACGAAAATGGCTACGCTGGCTGAGGAAAAGACTAGCCGTGTCCATGGAACACAAACAACAGCAAAGAATGGAGGTATTCAGGGGAAGGTAGGGGAGTCTAAAACTAGAGGGCATAGGTTAAAGGTGAGAGGGGAGAGATACAAAAGTGTCCAGAGGGGCAATCTTTTCACACAGAGGGTGGTGAGTGTCTGAAACAAGCTGCCAGAGGTAGTAGTAGAGGCGGGTACAATTTTGTCTTTTAAAAAGTGTTCAGACAGTTACATGGGCAAGATGGGTATAGAGGGATATGGGCCAAACGTGGGCAATTGGGACTAGCTTAGTGGTTAACAAAAAGAGGCGGCTTGGACAAGTTGGGCCAAAGGGCCTGTTTCCATGCTGTAAACCTCTGCGACTCTATGATTGTACTGGCGACAGCACAGTCGTGCCCAGTCCAACTGGGAGGCAACCCACCTGGTCCCAATGCCTTGCCCATTGGTTCCGACCAAAGCGAAGAGTGAGCGAAATCCCTCTGGAGTGAACCACTGTGAACACAAGAGGGAGAGAGACAGAACAAGGGAGAGAGAGGTTAACTTACTGTGTCAAGCTGGTTGGTCACTAAATTTACCCGGTTAGTTTGTCGGGTTAACCCATTTTTGTTGCTAATCTCTTCCAATTACGTTGCCGTGGTAAAGCAGTTCAGTTGCTATGCTGTGCCCGCTTACCCGATTGAAGTTTTCCTCATACAGAGCTTTGGTGAAGAGCTGCTGTAACGTTTCCAACTGACCCTGGAAGAGAATAGGAGAGATATGAAGCAGCCAGAAAAAACATGGCAGGATCGGACTGAAAGCAGCAGGAAAAGGAGGTGGCCACAACTCCATTCACTCACCTTGGTTCTGTCTTCTTTACATAGAAACACAGAAAATAGGAGCAGGAAGAGGCTATTCGGCCCTTCGTGTCTGCTCTGCCATTCATTATGACCATGGCTGATCTTCTATCCCAACACCACACTCCCACATCTCTCCCCCCCCGCCCTCCCCCCCCACTTCCCCCACCAATACCCCTTGACATTAGAAAGAGGTTAGAAATCGATTTCCTTGGGTAAATATTTTCAGCGATTTGGCTTCCACAGCTTTCTGTGGTAGAGAATTTCACAGGTTCACCACCCACTGAGTAAAGATGTTTCTCCTCATCTCAATCCTAAATGGCCTCCCTCCACATCCTGAGCCTGGGAATGCTCGTTCTAGACCCTCCAGCCAGAGGGAATAACATCCCTGCATTCAGTCTGTCCAGCCCTGTCAGACTTTTATGTTTCAGTTAGATCCCTTCTCGTTCTTCTCAATCCCAGTGAATACAGCCCAGTCAACCCAAACTCTCCTCATACGACAATCCTGTTGTCCCAGGAATCAGTCTGGTGAACCTTCGCTCCCTCTAGGCAAATAGATTGTTTTCTAGATAAGGAATCCAAAATGCACACAATACTCCAGGTGTGGTCTCACCGAGGCCCTGGTCTCAACGAGGCCCTGTATAATCGCAGTGAGACATCGCTGCTACTCTACCCAAGTCCTCTTGCAATGAAGGCCCACATACCGTTTGCCTTCATAACTGTTAGCTGTACCTGCATGCTTGCTTTCAGTAACTGGTGTACAAGGACACCCAGGTCCCCTTGGATGTCAATATTTCCAATCCATCGCCATTTAAATAAGTTGCCAAATCCGGCAATCAATTTGATGCTGCGATTGAAGAAATTAAGGGATTTAACCCACACCCTGGGAATGGACCATGTCAGTAGGGACATTTGGGATCTTGTCAGTCGGGGTATTTGGTGACCCCGGTGTGAGTCGGGGTATTTGGTGACCCCATTGTGAGTTGGGGTATTTGGTGACCCCGGTGTGAGTCGGGGTATTTGGTGACCCCGGGGTATTTGATGACCCCGGTGTGAGTCGGGGTATTCGGTGACCCCGGTATGAGTCGGGGTATTCGGTGACCCCGGGGTATTTGGTGATCCCGGTGTGAGTCGGGGTATTTGGTGACCCCCGGGGTATTTGGTGACCCCGGTGTGAGTCGGGGTATTCGGTGACCCCGGTGAGAGTCAGGGTATTCGGTGACCCCGGTGTGAGTCAGGATATTCGGTGACCCCCGGGGTATTTGGTGACCCCGGTGTGAGTCGGGTTATTTGGTGACCCCGGTGTGAGTCGGGGTATTCGGTGACCCCGGTGTGAGTCGGGGTATTCGGTGACCCCGGTGTGAGTCGGGGTATTTGGTGACCCCGGTGTCAGTCGGGGTATTTGGTGACCCCGGTGTCAGTCGGGGTATTTGGTGACCCCGGTGTCAGTCGGGGTATTTGGTGACCCCGGTGTCAGTCGGGGTATTTGGTGACCCCGGTGTCAGTCGGGGTATTTGGTGACCCCGGTGTGAGTCGGGGTATTTGGTGACCCCGGTGAGAGTCGGGGTATTTGGTGACCCCGGTGTGAGTCGGGGTATTTGGTGACCCCGGTGAGAGTCGGGGTATTTGGTGACCCCGGGGTATTTGGTGACCCCGGTGAGTCGGGGTATTCGGTGACCCCGGTGAGAGTCGGGGTATTTGGTGACCCCGGTGAGAGTCGGGGTATTTGGTGACCCCGGTGAGAGTCGGGGTATTTGGTGACCCCGTTGAGAGTCGGGGTATTTGGTGAGCATGCTGTTATTGACGTTGTTGCCTGGCTTTGGTTTTCCTGACCTCAGTGTTAAGATGGAGAATGAGGGCCGTCCACTCGCAACTCGCACCTGGAATTTGTCTCCAATCAGTTTGTGAACGATCTCCTCCTCCTCATTGGCTGTCCGGCTGCAGAACTGGGAGAAGAGCTTCATCCAGCGACCCTTGTCTTTAGCCTTTGGATAGAAGAAGAAGCAGAAATGCGGAAGTTCAACTCAAACTCTGGCATTGATAGCACAGTGCCAACTGTCAGGCCCAGCTGGCAGGAGAAGCCAGCTCCTACATCTGAAGACCATAAATAGTTGGCATAGCTGAGAAATGGAGCGAAAGGATCGTTTGTCATCGAGCAAGACGGCACCAACATCAAACGGATTCAGAATATTTCGTGCAGTATCCCAAAATACTTGGGACATGGAAATTCCTAATTGAATAAAGCCCAGGATCTACCTAGTTCCCCTTGTACCCACCTGGTAGTCACATGATAATATTGCTGAAGAGACAAGTTGCTGAAGTTTTTCCTCTTACACTCATCAGGACAGACTCAAGAATACCAAATTTCAAACCACCACAACAATTTATACTCCCGAAGAAACGGGTGCTGATTGGTTGGCAAGGAAACTCTGATTGGCCAAGGCATTGTCATGGAGAAAGCAACAGGGATCTATCGGCTCCCCAAGCTCTCTGTAATTAAAACAAAATGCTATTCGTTGCTTTCTCCATTGTGTACCCTTTTCTACTGGAACACAAATTGTTGAAATTTGGCAGCTACGACTCTCACCAATGTTTACAGATGCACCATAGAAAGCATTCTTTCTGGTTGTATCACAGCTTGGTATGGCTCCTGCTCTGCCCAAGACCGCAAGGAACTACAAAGGGTCATGAACAAAGTCCAGTCCATCGCACAAACCAGCCTCCCATCCACTGACTCTGTCTACACTTCCCGCTGCCTCGGCAAAGCAGCCAGCATAATTAAAGATCCCCCACACCCCGGACATTCTCACTTCCACCTTCTTCCATCGGGAAAAACATACAAAAGTCTGAGGACACGTACCAACTGACTCAAGAACAGCTTCTTCCCTGCTGCTGTCAGACTTTTGAATAAGTTGATCTTTCTCTACACCCTAGCTATGACTGTAACACTGCATTCTGCACTCTGTCCTGTCCTCCTCTATGAACGGTATGCTTTTTCTGTATAGTGCACAAGAAACAATACTTTTCACTGTATGTTAATACATGTGACAATAAATCAAATTAAAAGGTTAGGACTTCTTACATTTGTTCTGATGAGTGCAAGATGACAAGTAAGATGCAAATCTGAGCTACAAAGTGATTTTATAAAGGAGGTGCTGGTTAATCACAGGAATCAAATCTCTATCAATGACCTGGACATGAGGTGAGGAAGCCCCCAATGTGGAGAGCTTTAGGAACCTCAGTTTAAAGTCACCCATCCCTCCCAAGCAGGAGCTCTCTACACAGCGCACGTCTCAAATACTGTGCCCCAAAGTGTTACATTCAACAAGAAATATGTCCAATTCCCATTTGATTTCCACCACCTCCTATAGGACCCTGTTCCGCACAAGGTTCACAGAATGAATTTTTATAGTCACAGGTGTTATATGAGAAAACACAGCAATGTTGAATCAAGACATTTCTGATCCAGTCAAACTTATTTTTTGTGATGTTGGCTGATAATTAAATATTGTTAAAGGGCAGCAGGGGGAACGCCCCTGCCCCACTTTGAAGGAGTGCCCCTGGATCTGTTACAGATGGGGCTTCCGTTTAACTTCACATCTGAAAGATGGCACCAGCGGCAGAGTAGCACTTGTTCAGTACTGCAAGTGGGAACATCAGCCTGGGTTCAACACTCAATCCTCTGGAGCAGGGCTTGAATCTGCTGACTCAAGAGGCCAGTGTTCTAGTCACTGCGGCAGGGCTGGAAGTGTGGGATGATTTTTTTTACATTGAAGGGGCTATATAAATACAGCTTCTTTCTGTAGCGGAGGCCAGCTAATTTAGTACAGATATAGAATAACCAAACTGACTCTCATTGACACCATTTTCTGTCTCTTGTTAGGCAAAGGAAACCCATCATCCATCGGTTTAGATACAATAATCTGGGAATTGCTGTTTACCTGTTTCACCATGGCAACCATCCTAGCCATTAGCATAATGCTGGCTGTTTCCGGAGGGTAATGCATGTTCCTGTAACAAAAATATATTTTTTAAGCACTCATATGTCCCATGGCACTGCACATGGAATGGGGAGGCAGTGGTATTATCACTGGACTAGTAATCTAGGGTAATTCTCTGGGGGAACCCGGGTTCGAATCCCACCACGGCAGATGGTGAAATGTGAATTCAATAAATATCTGGAATTAGAATTTGCTGCTGGTGATGAAACCACTGTCGGAAAAACCCACCAGGTTCACTAATGTCCCTTAGGGAAGGAAATCTTCCGTCCTTACCAGGTCGGGCCTACATGTGACTCCAGAGCCACAGCAATGTGGCTGTCAAATGCCCTCTGGAATGGCTGAGCGAGACACTGAGTTCAAGAACAACTAGGGATGGGCAATAAATGCTGGCCCAGCCAGCGATGACCACGCACGAATGAATAAAATAAATCTTTCAAAAAAGCAGGGTTAGAGAATGAGGGCTAATTGACTAGTGTGTGAAAACATGATTCATTCGAAAATCATATATTTTTTATAAACGTATTCCTACATGCACATTTACCACGTAAATCTGTGTTTGTCAAACTTTTTCCCCGGACGCACTTTAATCAACTGGTAGACCTTTGCGACCCACGCCATGTTCACCGACCTTTACTGTGACAGGTGAGCCTGCAAGGTCTTCACGATCTCACTCTAATCAGGTTCACAGGGTGAGAGGGCAAGTCGCACATCAGGTTCAAAGTACGGTGGCACAGAGGTTAGTGCTGCTGCCTCACAGGGACCCGGGTTCAATTCCAGCCTCGGGTCACGGGTCTGTGTAGAATCTGCAAGTTCTCCATGTGTCAGTGTGGGTTTCCTCCGACTGCTCCAGCTTCCTCCCACAGTCCAAAGACATGCTGGTTAGGTGAATTGGCCATGTTAAATTGCCCCTCAGTGTACTCGAACAGGTGCCCGAGTGTGACGACTGGGGGATTTTCACAGTAACTCCATTGCAGTGTGAAAGTAAGCCCATTTGTGACACTAACAAATAAACTTAAATATCTAACGTAAGCTAGCAAGGCTGCACAATTTGTAAGGTTCTCAATGCAGCTTTCATCCAGCTGCGTTGAGAACTACTGCATCAACTTTAAACAAGAAAATGTACTTCTAAATTCTCAGCAATATCACTAATTCGGCGAGCCACTTAGTGAGACACATTTCAGTTTTTCAGCTGACCTCCCATCTAGGACAGTGCGAGCCATGTCTAATGCTGTGGGGAGAATTCATCTCTGCAACAGTGTGGAGTATTTTCTCTGCAGCTCCGCGGTAAGGTACCATGCAAGAGACCAATCGAGCTTTATCATTCAATGTTAAACTTGAGCTGCTGATTTCAGTTCTTGCTGCATCCTTTGAAAAAAATCCAAAAGGTTTGTTCTCCAGGTCGCCATGCTTAAGTCTTCAGATGTCTTTGCAGTTTTAAACTCTCATCCGCCAGTATTTCCCCACACAAATGGGCTTTTTGCATCCTGAGCTGTGTTGGTGCAATTAACAAAACCATACAAGAAACCACCTTTATGCTGCTTTGTTCACCAATTTTTACAGATGCACCCGAGAAAGCATTCTTTCTGGTTGTATCACAGCTCGGTATGGCTCCTGCTCTGCCCAAGACCCGCAAGAAACTACAAAGGGTTGTGAACGAAGCCCAGTCCATCACTCAAACCAGCCTCCCATCCATTGACTCTGTCTACACTTCCCGCTGCATTGGAAAAGCAGCCAGCATAATTAAGGACCCGATGCACCCCGGACATTCTCTCTTCCACCTTCTTCCGTCGGGAAAAAGATACAAAAGTCTGAGGTCACGTACCAACCGACTCAAGAACAGCTTCTTCCCTGCTGCCGTCAGACTTTTGAATGGACCTACCTCGCATTAAGTTGATCTTTCTCTACACCCTAGCTATGACTGTGACACTACATTCTACACTCTCTCCTTTCCTTCTCTATGAATGGTATGCTTTGTCTGTATAGCGCGCAAGAAACAATACTTTTCACTGTATGTTAATACATGTGACAATAATAAATCAAAGAGTGATGTGGAGAGGGAGAAGCGGAGGTCCGAGTGTGTAACTACTTGCTGTAAATAAAGGTTTTGAGAAACTAGACTTGAGCAGCATAATTTGGGAGGCTCGGCAATCCCGCAAACCCCCGTCTGGACCACAAAATAAAACAAACCTTTAAGGACAATATACTACTATTTGTTTTTGCTGCTGCAATTTCTCCTGAGAGATGATGTTATTGCAAGATGACAAACTCAACAATACCTCACACAAGTGTCCTTTATTTAAAAATGAATTCACTGCATGTGGGCATCACTGGCAAAGTGAGCATGTGTTACACATCCCTAACTGGGAGGTCATTTCAGAGGGCAGTTAGGAATCAAACACATTACTGTGCATCCGGAGTCACACGTAGCCCAGACCGGGTAAGGATGGGAAGTTCCTTCACTGTGGTAAATCCCCGCTTAATAATGTAGTCACATTCCGGAAAAGTGCAACTTTAATGAATCAGATTTTCCCACTACAACCAATACTGTAATTACATTCTGTAACTAGTTACATTCTGTACATAGTGTCAGGGGGACGGGTTAGGGTAAATGCGTGGGTTATGGGGATAGGGCCTGGGTGGGATTGTGGTCGGTGCAGACTTGATGGGCCGAATGGCCTCTTTCTGCACTGTATGAATTCTACGATTCTGTAGGATTTTTCTGGTAAGAAAAAATACATTGAAAGGTTATATCCTGCAGTGTAAATCCTGCATCTTCCTAAACTCAGGAACTCGGCAATGAAATGTAATCAATGAAATAAATAGATTTTAAAATATAAAAGCAATGTGTTTACTCTTTCTACTTACCTTGCTCACCAATCCTCCCTCTCGCTGCTGCATCTCTCCCCCTCTCTCGGACTTCCCCACTTCCACTCACACCGACTCACGGTCCTGCTCACGCACTGACCCTCCCACATGCTCATCCTCCCGCTGACTGACTCTCCCACTGGCGCATTCTCTCTCTCACAGACTTCGCTGCTCACAGACCACCCCCCCCTCCACCACCACCCCCCCCTCCACCACCACCCCCCCTCCAACACCCCCCCAACACCACCAGCCCCCCCACCACCCCCCCTCCACCACCACCCCCCCTCCAACACCCCCCACCACCACCACCCCCCCCCACCCCCACCCCCCCACCCCCCTCTCCACCACCACCCCCACCCCACCCCCCTCTCCACCACCACCCCCACCCCACCCCCCTCTCCACCACCACCCCCCCACCCCCCCTCCACCCGCACCCCCCCCACCACCACCCCCCTCCCCCCCCCTCCACCAACAGACTGACTCGCCTGGTCGCTGCCTCTCCACTAGCCCACCCTCCCCCGCTTGTGGACTCCCCTGTCCCCCGATCCCTGAGCCCTCCCGCGCGCAGACTCGCTTTCTCGCTGAGCCTCCCGCTCGCTGGCGTACCGTGAGAGTGCTAGTCTCTGTGATTTTAACTTTAACGTTGTCTGGGCTATGAGATACTCACCGCCATCCTTCCTGCAGCTTGTTCAGGGGATGCTGAGGGTCATCTTTCGAGGGTCCAAGGCACAGAACCTGGTGATGCTGCTTCAGTGCAGCCTGTCGGCACTCAACACTACAATACAACTCCTAAAGGAAAAGGTATTGCCAGTTAGAGTCCACACTACCTTATAGAATCCTACAGAGCAGCAGGAGGCCATTCGGCCCATCGAGTCTGCACTGACCACAATCCCACCCAGACCCTATCCCCATAACCCCATGCATTTACTGTAGCTAGTTCCCCTGACACTCAGGGGCAATTTAGCATGGCCAATCCACCTAAGCTGCACATCTTTGGACTGTGGGAGGAAACCCACGCAGACATGGGGAGAAAGTGCAGACTCCGCACAGACAGTGAGCCAAGCCGGGAATTGAACCCGGGTCCCTGGCGTTGTGAGGCAGCAGTGCTAACCACTGTGCTACCCCTTGCACGCCATCTCTCCCACTGTTAAAACATATAAACATACAAACGAGGATTAGGCCTCAAGCCAGCTCCGCCACTCAGTAAGATCATGCCTGATCCAATTGTACAATCAGCCCCACACTCCTGCCGACCCCCAATAACCTTTCACCCATTTGGCAATCAGGATCCTATCTCACTCTGCCTCTAAAATATTCAGAGACTCAGCTTCCATTGAGGGAGAGAGTTCCAGAGACTCACCACTCTCTGAAAGAAAACGTTTCTCCACATCCCTGCCTTCAATGGAAAACCCTTATTTTTAAACAGTGACCCCTGGTTCTAGTCTCGCCCATGAGGGGAAACATCCTCTCAGTACCTCCCCATGTCCAGCCCCCTCACGATTTTATATGTTTCATAAAGATCACCTCTCATTCTCCTAAACTCAATGGATACAGGACCGGCCTGTCCAACCTTTCCCATATTCTGAGGATCAGTCGAATTAACTTTCTCGGAACCGTTCTTAATGCTATTATAACCTTTCTCAAGTAAGGAGATTAGAAACTGTACGCAGTGCTGCAGATGTGGTCCCACTAAGGCCCTGTACAATTGTAGAGAAACATCCCTAAGTTTATATTTCATTGCCCTTGGAGACAGCTCGGTGGCACGGTGGTTAGCATTACTGCCTCACAGCACCAGAGACCCGGGTTCGATTCCCGGCTTGGGTCACTGTCTGTGCGGAGTTTGCACGTTCTCCCCGTGTCTGCGTGGGTTTCCTCCGGGTGCTCCAGTTTCCTCCAACAGTCTGAAAGACAGGCTGGTTAGGGTGCATTGGCCATGCTAAATTCTCCCTCAGTGTACCCGAACAGATGCCGGAATGTGGCGACTCGGGGATTTTCACTGTAACTTCATTGCAGTGTTAATGTAAGCCTACTTGTGACTAATAAATAAACTTTAAAACCTTGCAATAAACACCAACATTCCATTCCAGAACCCACTTGCAGTGCCGGCAGACTAACCTTTGGCAATTTGTGTACCAGGACACCCAGATCCCTCTGCACTGCAGAACGTACTGCTTTCTGATCACCTTCATCTACTGTTCCATTTGGAAAGATGCAGCTTAATCCGGGATAGTCAACATGGATTCGTGAAGGGTAAGTCTTGCCTCACAAATTTGATTAAATTCTTTGAGGAGGTAACTAGGTGTGGAGATGAATGTAGAGCAGTTGATGTCGTATACATGGATTTTAGTAAGGCGTTTGATAAGGTTCCCCATGGTCAGCTCATGAAGAAAGTAAGGAGGTGTGGGATAGAGGGAGATTTGGCTGATTGGATAGGTAACTGGCTATCTCATAGAATGATGTGGAGATGCCAGCGTTGGACTGGGGTAAACACAGTGTGAGTTTTAACAACACCAGGTTAAAATCCAACAGGTTTATTTGGTAGCAAACACCACTAGCTTTCGGAGCGCTGCTCCTTCGTCAGATGGAGTGGATATCTGCTCTCAAACAGGGCACAGAGACACAAAATCAAGTTACAGAATACAGATTAGAATGCAAATTTCTACAGCCAACCAGGTCTTAAAGGTACAGACAATGTGAGTGGAGGGAGCATTAAGCACAGGTTAAAGAGATGTGTATTGTCTCCAGACAGGACAGCCAGTGAGACAGGCCAGTGCGAGTGCCTGCTGGACTTGCAGAATCTCACTGGCTGTCCTGTCTGGAGACAATACACATCTCTTTAACCTGTGCTTAATGCTCCCTCCACCCACATTGTCTGTATCTTTAAGACCTGGTCGGCTGTAGAAATTCGCATTCTAATCAGTATTCTGTAACTTGATTTTGTGTCTCTGAGCCCTGTTTGAGAGCAGATATCCACTCCAGGGCGGCACGGTAGCACAGTGGTTAGCACTGCTGCTTCACAGCTCCAGGGTCCCGGGTTCGATTCCCAGCTCGGGTCACTGTCTGTGTGGAGTTTGCACATTCTCCTCGTGTCTGCGTGGGTTTACTCCGGGTGCTCCGGTTTCCTCCCACAGTCCAAAGATGTGCGGGTTAGGTTGATTGGCCAGGTTAAAAATTGCCCCTTAGAATCCTGGGATGCGTAGGTTAGAGGGATTAGTGGGTAAGTGTGTGGGGGTAGGGCCTGGGTGGGATTGTGGTCGGTGCGGACTCGATGGGCCGAATGGCCTCCTTCTGCACTGTAGGGTTTCTATGATTTCTATGATTTCCATCTGACGAAGGAGCAGCGCTCCGAAAGCTAATGGCATTTGTTACCAAATAAACCTGTTGGACTTTAACCTGGTGTTGTTAAAACTCTCACTGTATTTTGTAGAAGACAGAGGGTGGTGGTGGATGGAAAATTTTCAGACTGGAGACCAGTTACCAGCGGTGTACCACAGGGATCAGTGTTGGGTCCTCTGCTATTTGCGATTTTTATCAATGACTTGGAGGAGGGGGCTGAAGGGTGGGTCAGTAAATTTGCTGATGACACCAAGATTGGTGGAGTAGTGGATGAGGTGGAGGGCTGTTGTAGACTGCAAAGAGACATTGATAGGATGCAGAGCTGGGCCGAAAAATGGCAGATGGAGTTTAACCCTGATAAGTGCGAGGTTATTCATTTTGGTAGGACAAATTTGAATGCGGATTACAGGGTCAACGGCAGGGTTCTGAGGAATGTGGAGGAACAGAGAGATCTTGGGGTCCATATCCACAGATCTCTGAAGGTTGCCACTCAAGTGGATAGAGCCGTGAAGAAGGCCTATAGTGTGTTAGTGTTTATTAACAGGGGGTTGGAGTTTAAGAGCCGTGGGGTTATGCTGCAACTGTACAGGACCTTGGTGAGACCACATTTGGAATATTGTGTGCAGTTCTGGTCACCTCACTATAAGAAGGATGCGGAAGCACTGGAAAGAGTGCAGAGGAGATTTACCAGGATGCTGCCTGGTTTGGAGGGTAGGTCTTATGAGGAAAGGTTGAGGGAGCTAGGGCTTTCCTCTTTGGAGCGGAGGAGGCTGAGGGGAGACTTAATAGAGGTTTATAAGATGATGAAGGGGATAGATAGAGTGGACGTTCAGAGACTATTTCCTCGGGTGGATGTAGCTATTACAAGGGGGCATAACTATAGGGTTCATGGTGGGAGATATAGGACGGATGTCCGAGGAAGGTTCTTTACTCAGAGAGTGGTTGGGGTGTGGAATGGACTGCCTGCAGTGATAGTGGAGTCAGACACTTTAGGAACTTCCAAGCGGTTATTGGATAGGCACATGGAGCACACCAGAATGATAGGGAGTGGGATAGCTTGATCTTGGTTTCAGATAAAGCTCGGCACAACATCGAGGGCCGAAGGGCCTGTTCTGTGCTGTACTGTTCTATGTTAGAGGCTCCGGAGCAGAACCCACTAACAGTGAGAGAGGTAGTGTCAGAGCAGTGTGGATCCTCTAACAGTGAGAGGGGTAGTGTCAGAGCAGTGTGGATCCTCTAACAGTGAGAGGGGTAGTGTCAGAGCAGTGTGGATCCTCTAACAGTGAGAGGGGTAGTGTCGGAGCAGTGTGGATCCTCTAACAGTGAGAGGGGTAGTGTCAGAGCAGTGTGGATCCTCTAACAGTGAGAGGGGTAGTGTCAGAGCAGTGTGGATCCTCTAACAGTGAGAGGGGTAGTGTCAGAGCAGTGTGGATCCTCTAACAGTGAGAGGGGTAGTGTCAGAGCAGTGTGGATCCTCTAACAGTGAGAGGGGTAGTGTCGGAGCAGTGTGGATCCTCTAACAGTGAGAGGGGTAGTGTCAGAGCAGTGTGGCCCCTCTAACAGTGAGAGAGGTAGTGTCGGAGCAGTGTGGATCCTCTAACAGTGGGAGAGGTAGTGTCGGAGCAGTGTGGATCCTCTAACAGTGAGAGAGGTAGTGTCGGAGCAGTGTGGATCCTCTAACAGTGAGAGGGGTAGTGTCGGAGCAGTGTGGATCCTCTAACAGTGAGAGAGGTAGTGTCGGAGCAGTGTGGATCCTCTAACAGTGAGAGGGGTAGTGTCGGAGCAGTGTGGATCCTCTAACAGTGAGAGGGGTAGTGTCGGAGCAGTGTGGATCCTCTAACAGTGAGAGGGGTAGTGTCAGAGCAGTGTGGATCCTCTAACAGTGAGAGGGGTAGTGTCAGAGCAGTGTGGATCCTCTAACAGTGAGAGGGGTAGTGTCAGAGCAGTGTGGATCCTCTAACAGTGAGAGGGGTAGTGTCAGAGCAGTGTGGATCCTCTAACAGTGAGAGGGGTAGTGTCAGAGCAGTGTGGATCCTCTAACAGTGAGAGGGGTAGTGTCAGAGCAGTGTGGATCCTCTAACAGTGAGAGGGGTAGTGTCAGAGCAGTGTGGATCCTCTAACAGTGAGAGGGGTAGTGTCAGAGCAGTGTGGATCCTCTAACAGTGAGAGGGGTAGTGTCAGAGCAGTGTGGATCCTCTAACAGTGAGAGGGGTAGTGTCAGAGCAGTGTGGATCCTCTAACAGTGAGAGGGGTAGTGTCAGAGCAGTGTGGATCCTCTAACAGTGAGAGGGGTAGTGTCAGAGCAGTGTGGATCCTCTAACAGTGAGAGGGGTAGTGTCAGAGCAGTGTGGATCCTCTAACAGTGAGAGGGGTAGTGTCAGAGCAGTGTGGATCCTCTAACAGTGAGAGGGGTAGTGTCAGAGCAGTGTGGATCCTCTAACAGTGAGAGGGGTAGTGTCAGAGCAGTGTGGATCCTCTAACAGTGAGAGGGGTAGTGTCAGAGCAGTGTGGATCCTCTAACAGTGAGAGGGGTAGTGTCAGAGCAGTGTGGATCCTCTAACAGTGAGAGGGGTAGTGTCAGAGCAGTGTGGATCCTCTAACAGTGAGAGGGGTAGTGTCAGAGCAGTGTGGATCCTCTAACAGTGAGAGGGGTAGTGTCAGAGCAGTGTGGATCCTCTAACAGTGAGAGGGGTAGTGTCAGAGCAGTGTGGATCCTCTAACAGTGGGAGAGGTAGTGTCAGAGCAGTGTGGATCCTCTAACAGTGAAAGAGGTAGTGTCAGAGCAGTGTGGATCCTCTAACAGTGGGAGAGGTAGTGTCAGAGCAGTGTGGATCCTCTAACAGTGGGAGAGGTAGTGTCAGAGCAGTGTGGATCCTCTAACAGTGAAAGAGGTAGTGTCAGAGCAGTGTGGATCCTCTAACAGTGAGAGGGGTAGTGTCAGAGCAGTGTGGATCCTCTAACAGTGAAAGAGGTAGTGTCAGAGCAGTGTGGATCCTCTAACAGTGGGAGAGGTAGTGTCAGAGCAGTGTGGATCCTCTAACAGTGAAAGAGGTAGTGTCAGAGCAGTGTGGATCCTCTAACAGTGAAAGAGGTAGTGTCAGAGCAGTGTGGATCCTCTAACAGTGAGAGAGGTAGTGTCGGAGCAGTGTAGATCCTCTAACAGTGAGAGGGGTAGTGTCAGAGCAGTGTGGATCCTCTAACAGTGAGAGAGGTAGTGTCGGAGCAGTGTAGATCCACTAACAGTGGGAGAGGTAGTGTCGGAGCAGTGTAGATCCTCTAACAGTGAGAGGGGTAGTGTCAGAGCAGTGTAGATCCTCTAACAGTGAGAGGGGTAGTGTCAGAGCAGTGTGGATCCTCTAACCTTCCCACTGTTAGAGGGTCCGTACTGCTCCGAAAGCGCATTCTCCCCATTGCTCATTTTGACAGTGGCTTTTCCTGGTACAGGTTCTTCCCTCCCAGTCGCTGTGCCGGACCCTCCTTCCCGCCCTCCTTCCACGTCACCCTCCTGTGAACATGTTACTGCAAGATGGACAGACCAAAGGCAGATAGCCCTGTCTCTCTTGCACTCAAGCATCTGGTCCATTACCTGGCAGGCGGGACAGAAGTCCAGGAGCTCCTTTCGGACGCTGCACAGCTCTGGGTGTGGAAGAATCAGGTTGGGGTTTCCCGACAATCTGCGGCTGTTCTCCTCGGCCGTTTCCAGGGACCTCATACAGTAATCACAGGCTGGAGAGACACTCAACAAAATGAGAACACTCTGTTCACTGCAATACTCCCTCTACACTGCCCCCATCATACACTCCCAGGACAGGTACAGCACGGGGTTAGATACAGAGTAAAGCTCCCTCTACACTGCCCCCATCATACACTCCCAGGACAGGTACAGCACGGGGTTAGATACAGAGTAAAGCTCACTCTACACTGTCCCCATCAAACACTCCAAGGACAGGTACAGCACGGGGTTAGATACAGAGTAAAGCTCCCTCTGCACTGTCCCCATCAAACACTCCCAGGACAGGTACAGCATGGGGTTAGATACAGAGTAAAGCTCCCTCTACACTGCCCCCATCAAACACTCCCAGGACAGGTACAGCACGGGGTTAGATACAGAGTAAAGCTCCCTCTACACTGCCCCCATCATACACTCCCAGGACAGGTACAGCACGGGGTTAGATACAGAGTAAAGCTCCCTCTACACTGCCCCCATCATACACTCCCAGGACAGGTACAGCACGGGGTTAGATACAGAGTAAAGCTCCCTCTACACTGTCCCCATCAAACACTCCCAGGACCGGTACAGCACGGGGTTAGATACAGAGTAAAGCTCCCTCTACACTGTCCCCATCAACCTCTCCCAGGACAGGTACAGCACGGGGTTAGATACAGAGTAAAGCTCCCTCTACACTGTCCCCATCAAACACTCCCAGGACCGGTACAGCACGGGGTTAGATACAGAGTAAAGCTCCCTCTACACTGTCCCCATCAAACACTCCCAGGACAGGTACAGCACGGGGTTAGATACAGAGTAAAGCTCCCTCTACACTGTCCCATCAAACATTCGCGGGACAGGTACAGCACGGGGTTAGATACAGAGTAAAGCTCCCTCTACACTGTCCCCATCAAACACTCCCAGGACCGGTACAGCACGGGGTTAGATACAGAGTAAAGCTCCCTCTACACTGTCCCCCATCAAACACTCCCAGGACAGGTACAGCACAGGGTTGGATACAGAGTAAAGCTCCCTCTACACTGTCCCTATCAAACACTCCCAGGACAGGTACAGCACAGGGTTGGATACAGAGTAAAGCTCCCTCTACACTGTCCCTATCAAACACTCCCAGGACAGGTACAGCACGGGGTTAGATACAGAGTATAGCTCCCTCTACACTGTCCCTATCAAACACTTCCAGGACAGGTACAGCACAGGGTTGGATACAGAGTAAAGCTCCCTCTAAACTGCCCCCATCATACACTCCAAGGACAGGTACAGCACGGGGATAGATACAGAGTAAAGCTCCCTCTACACTGTCTCCATCAAACACTCCCAGGACAGGTACAGCACGGGGTTAGATACAGAGTAAAGCTCCCTCTACACTGTCCGCATCAAACACCCCCACGACAGGTATAGCACGGGGTTAGATACAGAGTAATGCTCCCTCTACACTGTCCCCCATCAAACACTCCCAGGACAGGTACAACACGGGGTTAGACACAGAATAAAGCTCCCTCTACAGTTACAGAGCAAAAAGGTCTAGGGGTACGTGTTCATAGCTCCTTGAAAGTAGAATCACAGGTTGACAGAGTGGTGAAGAAGGCATTCGGCATGCTTGGTTTCATCGGTCAGAACATTGAATACAGGAATTGGGACGTTTTGTTGAAGTTGTACAAGACATTGGTAAGGCCACACTTGGAATACTGTGTACAGTTCTGGTCACCCTATTATAGAAAGTATATTATTAAACTAGAAAGAGTGCAGAAAAGATTTACTAGGATGCTACCGGGACATGATGGTTTGAGTTATAAGGAGAGGCTGGATAGACTGGGACTTTTCTCTCTGGAGTTTAGGAGGTCTATAAAATAATGAGGGGCATAGACAAGGTAGATAGTCAATATCTTTTCCCAAAGGTAGGGGAGTCTAAAACTAGAGAGCATCGGTTTAAGGTGAGAGGGGAGAGATACAAAAGTGTGCAGAGGGGTAATTTTTCACACAGAGGGTGGTGAGTGTCTGAAACAAGCTGCCAGAGGTAGTAGTAGAGGCGGGTACAATTCTGTCTTTTAAAAAGCATTTAGACAGTTACATGGGTACGATGGGTATAGAGGGATATGGGCCAAATGCGGGCAATTGGGATTAGCTTAGGGGTTTAAAAAAAAAAGGCGGCATGGACAAGTTGGGCCGAAGGGCCCGTTTCCATGCTGTAAACCTCTATGACTCTATGATTCTACACTGTCCCCATCAAACACTCCCAGGACAGGTACAGAACGGGGTTAGATACAGAGTAAAGCTCCCTCTACACTGTCCTCATCGAACACTCCCAGGACAGGTACAGTACGGGGTTAGATACTGAGTAAAGCTCCCTCTACACTGTCCCCATCAAACAGTCCCAGGACAGGTACAGCATGGGGTTAGATACAGAGTAAAGCTCCCTCTACACTGTCCCCTCTACACTGTCCCTAGCAAACACGCCCAGGACAGGTACAGCACGGGGTTAGAGACAGAGTAAAGCTCCCTCTACACTGTCCCCATCAAACACTCCCAGGACAGGTACAGCATGGGGTTAGATACAGAGTAAATCTCCCTCTACACTGTCCCCCATCAAACACTCCCAGGACAGGTACAGCACGGGATTAGAGATAGAGTAAAGCTCCCTCTACACTGTCCCTATCAAACACTCCCAGGACAGGTACAGCACGGGGTTAGATACAGAGTAAAGCTCCCTCTACACTGTCCCCATCGAACACTCCCAGGACAGGTACAGCATGGGGTTAGATACAGCGTTTATTTCTGTTTACTATCCAGTGAAGCTTCTGGAAGGTAGAGCACTGTTGTGACTCCAACACTGAAGACACCAATCAGTTCCCCGCTTGAGCTGCGCAGGTGGAATGAGAGTGGGGTCGAGTGAGAGTGCGGTCAAAGGTGACGGGGCAAGGTATAATGGTGGTTTATTTGACGGTATCCTAATCTCAAGGGCCGGGAAAATGACGTGAGGCCTGAAAACCCACATGATAGCTGGTGGAATTTAAATTCAACCAATTAAGTAAATCTGGAATTGAAAGCTAGCCTCAGTGTTGGTGACCATCAAACTACGCATCTGGTTCACTAATCTGCCGTGCTTGCCCTGTCTGCCTACAGGTGACTCGAGATCCATAACAATGTGGTTGACTCTTAAACCGCTCCATGAAGTGGCCCAGCAAGCCACTCAGTTACATTCATAGAAATCATAGAAACCCTACAGTGCAGAAGGAGGCCATTCGGCCCATCGAGTCTGCACCGACCACAATCCCACCCAGGCCCTACCCCCACATATTTTACCCGCTAATCCCTCTAACCTACACATCCCAGGACTCCAAGGGGCAATTTTTAACCTGGCCAATCAACCTAACCCGCACATCTTTGGACTGTGGGAGGAAACCGGAGCACCCGGAGGAAACCCACGCAGACACGAGGAGAATGTGCAAACTCCACACAGACAATGACCCGAGCCGGGAATCGAACCCGGGACCCTGGAGCTGTGAAGCAGCAGTGCTAACCACTGTGCTACCGTGCCGCCCCTTCATTCAATAAGATGACTCATCACCATGTCCTCTACAAAGGACGTGAGTGATGGGCAATAAATGCTGACCTGATATTCTCGAGAAAGAACCGAGAAAAGGGGTAAGAAATGTGGCAATATATTGACTGCCTATTCCCACTTGTCTTGATGTTGAGACTCCTTGAACAGCAGCAGGCGGGATCGTACAAATTGTTTTTAAGTTTTAAAGTTATCTATTAGTGTCATAAGTAGGCTTACATTAACACTGCAATGAAGTTACTGTGAAAATCCCCTAGTCGCCACACTCCGGCGCCTGTTCGGGTACACTGAGGGAGAATTTAGCATGGCCAATTCACCTAACCAGCACGCCTTTCGGACTGTGGGAGGAAACTGGAGCACCCGAAGGAAACCCATGCAGACATGGGGAGAACATGCAAACTCCACACATACAGTGACCCAAGCTGGAAATCGAACCCGAGTCCTTGGCGCTGTGAGGCAGCAGTGCTAACCACTGTGCCACCGCTGTACAAGTACCTATGACGGATTCCCTCTCTTGATGCAGGTCAGCTGGGTTATGACAGTGCGGCAGGTTTTTAACGGATGGCTCAAAAATTCCCAGCATTAAATTCCTGGACTTGGGCTTCAGTGGTGGGATGTGAACTCGGCATCCCTGGATTGCAGTCTCGGGAGAAGGTGGGGGAACCTCTTGACCAGCTACCCCAGCTCAGTGAGATGTCGATGGGCTTAGAAGAAGAAATGCTGGGGAAGCTTGCGTTGGAACATAAACACCGGCATGGGCCCGTTGGGCTGAGTGGCCTGCTTTGGTATTGAGATTATTATGCAAATTATATGCAATCACATGGAAAGTCTATGCAAATACATGTAAATTTTATATAAATTTATGTAAATCCTATACAAATGTGTGCAACCTCTATGTAAATGTATGTAAATTCTATATAATTCAAATGCAATTTGAGCACAGTGCCACATGGTTCTGTGCACTGGCCCAACCAGACGGGGAGTTGGGGTGGGGGGGGGAAATGCTACCTTGAGGTGTGAATTAGTGAGTGGTGCCCGGCAATGCTCTGAACCTTACCTTTGTACTTGTACAAGGCATTCCAGAGGAACTGCGCTGACACAATGGGCTGCTCCACAAAGATAGTCTCCCCTTTCCTTATATCCTTACTGGCAAAGAGTCCTTTCCCCTTGGAAACAAGGAAAAGCAAAACTGGATCAGTCTTGGAGAAAAGCAAGAGGCAGCAGGTCTGGTTCGGAAAGAGCAAAGGAGAACTATCCTGACTGTGGATCCACAGTAAGAAGTCTAACGACACCAGGTTAAAGTCCAACAGGTTTATTTGGTAGCAAACGCCACTAGCTTTCGGAGCGCTGCTCCTTCATCAGGAGGAGTGTGAGATCTGCTCACAAACAGGGCACACAGAGACACAAACTCAATTTACAGAATAATGATTGGAATGCGATTCTTTACAGCTAATCAAGTCTTAAAGGTACAGACAATGTGAGTGGAGAGAGCATTAAGCACAGGTTAAAGAGATGTGTGTTGTCTCCAGACAGGACAGCTAGATCAGACCTGCTGAGATTTTCCAGCATTTTCTGTGAATCTGAACCACACCCAATGCAAATACACCCTTCCTAAAATATGGAGATGAAAACTGTGCACAGTATTCCAGAAGTGATCTCACCAAATCCCTGTATATTTCAGGAAGTCTGGATATATTTTCTACCGTTCTGGATATGTTTCTCATAGTCTAGGTATATTTCCTGAATAATTTTATTGATATTTCCTGTAAGTCTCTTTATTTCTCAAAGGTCTGCCCATCTCCCTGCCTTCTCCTCAATCCCCACCTTCCACTCCCTCCCTCCTCCATCCCCACCTTCCACTCCCTCCCTCCTCCATCCCGCCCCTCAAACACCCGCCCCCTCAACTCATCCTCTTCTCGTCTCCAAACATCCCTGCCCTCATCCTCAAACCCCTCTCCCTTCCAATCTATCCACCCTCCCCTCATCCATTCATCCACCTCCCTTCTCTCACTCCCCCATCAACTCTTCACCTCCTCAACCCCCCACCACTCCCACCCCCTCAAACCACCTCCCCTCCTTCCTATCTCTCCTCCCAGTGACCCACCCTCCCCTTCCTTCAACCGCCAATTGCCATCCCTCCCCCCATAACCCTTGAACGCCCCCCCTCCTCAAGCCCCCAATCCTCCTCCCTCCCCCCCAGCCCCCCATTCCCCCTCCCTAACTCCTCAACCCCCCACCCTCCCAAATCCCCCTTCCCCCCCAATCCCCCTCCCTCCCCAACTCCCATCCAAACCCCTTCGACCCCCTCATCCTGCCTCCTTCTCGGCTCCCCTCTTCTGCCTCCCCTAGACCCCCTATCAACCCCTCTTTCCGCCGCACTCCACAGGCCCTCCAAAATCCTCAATCCTACCTCCTCCTCAAACCCTTCTCTGCTCTCCCCTTCCTCCGTCTCCTTCAAACCCCTCATCCTTCCCTGTCAACTCTCTCCTCCTTCCCCCAATGAACCCCCCACTCCCTCTGTTCTTTGTTCTAACCCCCCTCCTCCTCCTCCCCTCAACCCCCCTCCTCCCCCTCCCCTCAACCCCCCTCCTCCCCCTCAACCCCCTCCTCCCTTTCCCCTCAACCACCCTCCTCCCCCTCCCCTCAACCCCTCCTCCACCTCCCCTCTACCCCCCTCCTCCACCTCGCCCCTCCACCCCCTTGCCCCTCCACCCCCCTCCCCCCCCTCAACCCGCCTCCTCCCCTTCCCCTCAACCTCCCTCCTCCCCCCCCTCAACCCCCCTCCTCCCCCCCAACCCCTCTCCTCCCCTTAACCCCCCTCCTCCCCCCTCCTCCCCTCTCCCTCCCCTCCTCTCAACCCCCCTCCCCTCAACCCCCCTCCCCTCAACCCCCCTCCTCCCCCTCCCCCCAACCCCCCTCCTCCCCCTCCCCCCAACCCCCCTCCCCCCAACCCACAAGTCCACAAATCCTTGAAGGTGGCAATACAGGTGGAGAAGGTGGTGAAGAAGGCATATGGTATGCTTGCCTTTATAGGACGGGGTATAGAGTATAAAAGCTGGAGTCTGATGATGCAGCTGTATAGAACGCTGGTTAGGCCACATTTGGAGTACTGCGTCCAGTTCTGGTCGCCACACTACCAGAAGGACGTGGAGGCGTTCGAGAGAGTGCAGAGAAGGTTTACCAGGATGTTGCCTGGTATGGAGGGTCTTAGCTATGAGGAGAGATTGGGCAGACTGCGGTTGTTCTCCTTGGAAAGACGGAGAATGAGGGGAGATCTAATAGAGGTGTACAAGATTATGAAGGGTATAGATAGGGTGAAGAGTGGGAAGCTTTTTCCCAAGTCGGAGGTGACGATCACGAGGGGTCACGGGCTCAAGCTGAGAGGGGCGAAGTATAACTCGGATATCAGAGGGACGTTTTTTACACAGAGGGTGGTGGGGGCCTGGAATGCGCTGCCAAGTAGGGTGGTGGAGGCAGACACGCTGACAATCGTTTAAGACTTACCTGGATAGTCACATGAGCAGCCTGGGAATGGAGGGATACAAACGATTGGTCTAGTTGGACCAAGGAGCAGCACAGGCTTGGAGGGCCGAAGGGCCTGTTTCCTGTGCTGTACTGTTCTTTGTTCTAACCCCCCTCCTCCCCTCAATACCCCCTCCCCCTCCCCTCAAACCCCCTCCCCTCAACCCCTCAATCCCCCCCTCCCCTCCCTCAAT
>NW_027591041.1:87500-120000 GCF_964213995.1 Mustelus asterias | reverse complement strand
ATGTGTGTGATCTATTCAGAGATTGGAAATGATGGATGAATAAAGATACAGTTCTTTGTTACTTACATTAGATTTTGACCCTTGAAGTTTCACCAGTTCCATGTGCTCAGAGAAAGGAATGATTAACCAACATCCATTGTTCAAATTCTTCAGATAGGTTTAAAAGGCAGTGAAAGACTGAATACACAAACTATGAGACCGACAGACACAACTGTATCCACAACTTAAACTTCATGTTTGAATCTGCAGGGATGAGATCATTGTTGAAATAAACAAGAGTCCACACTGGGATGCTGAGCAATTTGAGTTCTGTTTTTCCTAAAAGTCAATCTAAAAATCTGCAATTAAACATTCATTGGAAAGAGCAGAGGGGATTTTACTATGTGTGTTGTGTGTGGGTTGGAAGTGTTTTCTGAGCAGGGTGGAACAATGGCACAGTGGTTGGCACGCTGCCTCACAGCGGCAGTGACCCGGGTTCAATTCCAGCCTCGGGTGACTGTCTGTGTGGAGTTTGCACATTCTCCCCATGTTTGTGTGGGTTTCCTCCGGGTGCTCCGGTTTCCTGCCACACTCCAAAGATGTGCGGGTTAGGTTGATTGGCCATGCTAAATTGCCCCTTAGTGTCCAGGGATGTGAAGGTTCGGGGAATTAGCTCTGGTAAATGCATGGCGTTGTGCGGATAGATGCTCTTTCGGAGCGTCAGTGCAGACCCGATAGGCTGAATGGCCTCCTTCTGCACTGCGGTGATTGTATGTTTTTTTTCAATCAAGATTTACTCTGAAACACTGGGATTTAGGTTCAGAGGAGATTTAATGAAACCCTTCAAAATAATAAGTGAAATGGAGAGGGTTAATAAAGAAGAAAGCGAAAAGCAAAATACTGCAGATGCAGAAATCATGGGCGGCACAGAGGTCATCACTGCTGCCTCAGAACATCAGGGACCCGGGGTCGATTCCAGGCTTGGGTCACTGTCTGTGCAGAGTCCGTACGTTCTCCCCATGTCTGCATGGGTTTCCTCCGGCTGCTCCACTTTCCTCCCACAGTCCAAATGATGTGCTGATTAGGTGCGTTGGTCATGTTAAATTCTCCCTCCGTGTAGCCGAACACAGGCACTGGAGTGTGGCGACTTGGGGATTTTCACAGGAACTTCATTGCAGTGTTAATGTAAGCCTACTTGTGACACTAATAAATAAACTTAAACTTAAAACGGAAACAAAAACAGAAAATGCTGGAAAATCTCAGCAGGTCTGACAGCATCTGTGGAGAGAGGATAGAGCCAATATTTCGAGTCAGGATGACCCACAGATCCTGATAAAGAGGAACATTGTCTGCTGGTTGGGGAGTCCAGGATTTTGGGGACATTGGATTTTCGACAATGTTTAGTATTTTAGACTTTTAGGAGTGAAATGAAGAAACACTTTGCCACGTGGAACTTACAAAGAAACATAGAAAATTGGAACAGGTGGAGGCCATTCAGCCCTTCCAGCCTGCTTCGCCATCCATTGTGACCATGGCTGATCATGGTTTCCTCCGGGTGCTCCGGTTTCCTCCCACAATCAAAAGATGTGCGGGTTGGTTGATTGGCCGTGACAAATTGACCCTAGTTTCGGGGGGGATCAGCAGGGTAAATGTGTGGTGTTACGGGGATAGGGTGAGATTGTTGTTGGTGCAGGCTCGATCCGCCAAATGTTCGTCTCCTCTTCCTATTTGCTACGTTACTTTGTAAGTGTCAGGTACAATCTGCGACTGTACATTTTGTGTTTGTCTCAGTGTCAGCTCTGAAACCTGTACAGCACAATCCCATCCTGTTTCAGTCTCAGTCTGCATCTGTATCTGTGTATATGTAGAATGATGCTCATGTTGAGGGTTTGGTCCTCATACCGGGGTTCATGGACTCCCAACTCCTCCCTTTGCCCCACCTTTACTAAGTTGTGTCCCTGAAGCTACTTGTAACAAATTGTCTCTCTCTATTGGAGAGAAATATTAATATTTCATTGGGGACTACGGCTACTAACACTGTCCACACGGCAACATCACCAACTTCCAGTTGAAATATCGGTACATTTCCCATCATTAAATTAACAGGATTCTTACGGAGCACAATGAGGTCATTTGGTCCATCGTGTCTGCACCAGCTCACCAAATTAGCATTAGGTATTTGTGTCATTCTCCAGCCTTTTTCTCGTATCCTGGCTCATTGTTTATATTCAAATAATCGTCTAAATCCTTTTTGACTGCTTCAATTGAGCCGACCTCCACCACACTTCCCGGCTGTGAATTCCAGACCCGAACCACTGGCAGTGTGAAAAAGTTATCTCTCTCATCATCTTCAACCCCACCAGACACTCCATTCCTGAGCCACTGACCATCCCATGTCCCTCCCTGTTACTCAGGGTAAGGACATGGGAATCCTGTGCTCTTCTCTTTCGCCATCATCCTTTTTGACATTTAATCACTCCGGACCTTCCATTTTGTTCTTTCCTTTTCACCTGCCCATCCCCAGCTCCCTGTCACTTAAAACAATTTAATTCACTGCGATTTCCATTTTCTAAGTTTAGCTAATTGAACTGAAACTAAATATATTTCTATCTTCACAGATATTGCCTGACCTGATCAGAGTTTTCAACATATTTTATTCATATTTCAGATTTACAGCATCAATAGAATTTTGCCTTCTGTATGAAGTGAAGTTGTGTTTCTTGAATGTCCCGTGCTGTACATTATTATTGTTTACAAGCTTATTCTTAAAAACACTGTGGATTTACCCTGATTCCTGTTATTTCTCTCTCTCTGATCTCCAGTCTGTTTGGGAACGCTCTCACCGATTCTTGTGCCGCGGACCTAGCCTCTGCTCTCAGTACAAACCGCTCACTGATAGATCTGTATCTGGGTGACAATAAATTGGGAGATTCAGGAGTGAAACTGCTGTCTGTGGCTCTGAGGAATCCGGACTGTGAAATACAGGAACTGGAGTAAGTAGCAGAGTGTATGAGATTGTGTTTATATCCACTGAATATTCAACAATATAATTTCACCACTGGTATTTGTTTGAAAAACACTGCCTATTACTATTGGCGTCAGTTATGAATAAGGAAAACTGCTTTTCCTCTGACTCCTGTTGCTTCTCTCTCTGATCCCTGAGCAATGGGATGTCAGTCCCAAAAATATGGTGTGGGGGAATAATGTTATGGTGCATCCTCTGAGGTCCCCCTCCTCCTCCTCAGATGTGCACGGCTCTCCCCAGACACAGAATCCATTGATTTGTGAAATGGGGGAGAGTGAATAGATGACAGTAAATGGAGGACAGGACATGGTGGTGAAGTCTCGCTGTTAGTAACAGGTGTCAGTACAGTAGCGAGAGCTGAACTTAGTTCAAATGGTCAAGATGCAGAATCAGTTTGGGTAGAGATAAAAATTAACAAAGATCACTTGTGCGAATCATTTATCGGCCCCTACCAATATTCAGAATTTCTGACAGAGTGCTCAGGAAAAATAAAGGGGTCTTGTAAAAGCAAACTGCAGTGATCACGCGTGATTTAAATCATCTCATACAGAGAAGAACAAAGAGCAATGCAGCACAGTAACAGGCCCTTCAGCTCACCAAGCCTGCAGCGACTCCTAATCCTTACTCAGACCCAGTACTTACTGCCCATAGGCGGTTGCTATTCCTCTGTTTGTGTCTTGTTCATGTATCTCTCAAGACACACCTTGGACAAAGGAAACGCGCTGCTTCCGCCACCTCCATTGGCAGTGTATTCCAGGCAACAACCACTCTGTGTGAACACTTTCCCCACTCACCTCCCTCCAAACTTTACTCCTCTCACCTTCATCCTGTGCCCTCTTGTAGTTGACCATTCCACCCTGGAGAAAAGTCTCTGACTATCCACCATATTGATGCCTCTCATAATTGTGGATACCTCCATCAGGTCACCCCTCAGCCTCCCTTTTTGTAGTGAAAACAATCCACGTTTATCCAACCTTTCCTCATAACTTAACCCTCCTTGACCAGGCATCATTCTGGTAATGCACCCTCTCCAAAGCATCCACATTTTTCTTGTAGTGTGGCAAACAGAACTGCAAGCAATATTCAAATGTGGCCAACTAAAGTTTCATAAAGCTGTAACATAACTTGCCAACTTTTATACTCGATGCCTCGGTGGATGAAGACAAGCATGCTGTCTGCCTTCTTGACCACCTCATTCACCTGTGTTGCCATTTTCAGGGATCTGTCGACTTTTACACACAGATCCCTCTGTAGGTCAATGCTCCTGTGGCTTCTTCCATTTACTGTATAAATCGCTCAATGTCAACAGTTGAATGGAAGATTAGTTCACAGAATGTATTCAAGCAATTTCCTGGAGAAGCACGTTCCAGTGCCAAACACAAAACACGCTGTTTTAGACATGGTGATATGCAAATGTGTGGCGTTTCCAACAAAAATACATTCCTTTCATTTGAAAAACAGCAGCCGTTGCTAATTCAAGGACTGTATTAGATTAAGTGAAGATGTGGCACCGGGGTTGGCACTGCTGTTTCACAACGTCAGGCACCCGGGTTCATTCCAGCCTTGGACGACAGTCTGTGGAATTTTCACGTTCTCCCCGTGTCTGTGTGGGTTTCCTCCGGCTGCTCCTGTTTCTTCCCACAGTCCAAAAAATGTGCAGGTTAGCTGGATTGGCCATGCTAAATTGCCCGTTAGTGTCCAAGATGTGTAGTTTAGGTGGATTAGCGGTGTAAATATGTGGGTTACAGGAAACTGGGCAACTGCAGATCTATTAGTCTGACATTGATAGTTTGGAAAATCCTATAACTATCTATAATAAAGGAAGTGGCAACAGAACACTTCGAAATTAATGGCAGGATTAGACAGGGCCAACATGGATTCATGAAAGGCTGGCACGGTGACACAGTGGTTAGCATTTTTGCATCACAGCCAGGGGCCCGGGTTCAATTCCAGCCTGGGGTGACTGTGTGGAGTTTTTACATTCTCCCCATGTCTGCGTGTGTTTCCTCTGGGTGCTCCGGTTTCCTCCCACAGTCCAAAGATATGCATGGTAGATGGATTGGCCATGGTAAAATTGTCCTTAGTGTCCCAAGATGTGTAGGTTAGGTGGATTAGCACTAGTAAATGTGTGAGCTTATGGGGAGCGGATCTTGGTAAGATTCTCCATTTGAGTGTCTCGATGGGCGGAATGACGACCTCCTACACTCGGGATTCTATAGTTGCATGATTCATACACTAGAGGTTGTTAAAGAAAATTGCAGCACATGGGATTGGGTGGAATATACCAGCATGGATTGAGAACTGGTTAGTGGACAGAAACAAGGAGTAGGAATAAATGGGTTATTTTTGGGTTGACAGCCTCTAACTAGTGGATTACGGCAGGGATCAGTGTTTCGGTCTCAGCTATTCAGAATCTATATCAATGATATGGATGTGGGGATCAAATATAATATTTCCAAATTTGCGAACAATAGAAAACTAGGTGAAAACCTGAATTGTGAGGAGGATGCAAAGATGTTTCAAGGGGATGTGGAGAGGCTCAGGGAGTGGCCAAAAGTTTACAAGGTGGAAAAATGTGAGGTTATCAAATTTTGTAGAAAAAACATAAATTAAGACAACTCCAAAGATATTTTGATGTCCTTGTTGATGAGGCACTGAAAGCTAAGATGTGAGCAATTAAGATAACAAATGGTATGTCAGCCATTATTCTAAGAGGATTTGAGTTGAGGAAAAAGATGTCTTCCTGCAATTATATGCAGCCTTGCTGAGACCAACCCGGAGTATTGTGTACAGTTTTGGCCTCCTGACCGAAGCAAAGATGTACTTGGCATGTAAAGAAGGTTCACTAACATAAGTCCAGGGTTGTCCTATGAGGAAGAAAAATACTTTATTCTCAGGCCTTCAGAAGAATGATAGCTGAACTTATTCAAAATTACACTATTTTAAGGGGTTCAATAGGCCGGATCCAGAAAGGATGTTTCCCCTTGCTGGAGAGTCTGAAACCTGGGACACAGTCTGAGAATAAGGGGCAGTTATTTCGGCTGAGATGAGGGGTATTTGTTTCCCATTAGTATGCTGGTGAATCAAGGAATGCAGGGATAATGCTGGAAATGGTGTTGAAGCAGAGGATCAGCCATGTTCACATTGAATGATGGAGTGGATTTGAAGGACAAAATGGATGACTCCTGCTCCTGTTTCTTAACGTTCTTATTGCAATAGGAATGGAAGGAAAGAGTAAGAATGTTTTGCTGCAGTTTTACACGACCTTCATTAGATCACAACTGGAGTAATGTGTATAGTGTTGAGCTCTTTACTTAAAAAAGGATAGAATTGTATTAGAACCAGTTCAGAGAAAGTTCACTCGGCTGATTCCTGGGATGGAGAGGGTTATTTTACGAGGAAAATTTGAGCAGATTGGAGCAATATCTATGAAAGTTCAGAAGATTGAAAGGTGATTGCATTGAGGGGATGAGACAGGGTGGTTTTTGAGGGGCTGTTTCTTCTTGTCAGAGAGGCCAGAGCAAGGGAACAGATTTTAAAATGTAATTGTCAGTCCCTTAAGACTGAGATGAGGAGAAATTTATTTTTTAGATGTTCGCTGGTCAGTGGAATTCTCTTCCCTGGAGACTAGTGGCGGCAGAGTCATTGAATATATTCAAGCCTGAGTTAAGAATGATTTTAGATTGAGAAGTGAATCAAGGGTTACGGGGGAGCGACAGGGAAAATAGTTGAGACTACAATTAGATCAGCAGTGATGGAGTGTGCTCGAGGGGCTGAATGACCTTCTGCTGCTCCTAGTTATTTTGTTACTATCTCAATACGTCCTTCAGACTGCTCTCCACGACCAGTGATGGATAAACAAGCTCTATGTTTTGTCCTCACCAGACGCTCTCCTGTGCCCATTCATTAGGCCACCCACTCAACCCATCTCACCAGCAGTAATTACTCACTCTGCCCCCAGGCCTTCCGGATCCAGCACTTCATCTTCCATTGGCATAAGGATGGCAAGACCTGCATGTCTCCACTCTTCTTCACTCATTCCCTGATGATGTTTGCTCTCTTTCCAAGCACACAAATTGTTACTCGCCCATCAAACACACGCAGTAGCCCAGGGTTGTCCAAAGAGTGGACCAAGGGGCGAATGTGACCCTCGAAGCCCCTCAATGCGGCCCCCGGAGCGAGTTTCCAGAATCTCAGTCACACAGTTCAGTTTGAATGGAAGAATCTGCATGGAGCTGCTCCTCCAATCACATGCCGTTTCTTTCCCATGTTTGCTGCTGATAGGTTTTTGAGCCAATCGGCAGCAAACGTGGGAGAGAAACAATTTGTGATTGATGAGGATTAACTCTAATAATCATCTTTATTTATTACTCGTTATAGTGCTCAGCAAGTTGTTTCTTTTCATATCTCAGTTTAGTTTTGAATTGAAATTTCTGCTGTCCCAAACTTTATCATTCTGAAATTTACTCATCGGCCCCTTGAGTGAGAAAAACATTGACATGTGTTTGCCCACGTGAATATGTTGGTCAACCTTGCTCTAGCCTATGCTGGTGCCAGCCTAATGGACATGTCTCTGACAGTCAATGCTGCTGCCTTTGCATTGCCAGTGTCTGGGTGGAGATGTTCTTTCTACAATTTCACTCTCATCCTTATTCACATATCAGGCTGTGCTGCACTCACCTTGTCAGAAGACATTAGGACATTGATCCTTTTCCACACTGCAACCACCTGTCTGAAACCTGCTCAGCTCCCAGCAATCTGCATCCAGACTGGCTTGTACCGATGGGATAATCTCCTCCCATTCTGATGGAACAGGAACTCCCTCCAAGCCCGAGCAGCCAGGAGGAGCCCCTCCAGGGAGGTATTAGTGATTGGGGAGCAACCCTTGCTCTGCTTTCTGTCATTTCAAACTCTCATTCAGTAAGGAGAGCTCCCTCGCTTCTCCCTCCAGAGCTGCTGTGTTCCAAAGTCCTGCTGGCTGCCTTTGGAGATGGTCATGATGTGGAGATGCCGGTGTTGGACTGGGGTAAACACAGTAACAGTTTTAACAACACCAGGTTAAAGTCCAACAGGTTCATTTGGTAGCAATACCATTAGCTTTTGGAGCGCTGCTCCTTCGTCAGATGGAGTGGAAATCTACTCTCCAACAGGGCAAAGAGACACAAAATCATTTTACAGAATACTGATTAGAATGCAAAGATCTACGGCCGACCAGTTCTTAAAGATACAGACAATGTGAGTGGAGGGAGCATTAAGCACAGGTTAAAGAGATGTGTATTTTCTCCAGACAGGACGGCCAGCAAGTCCAGGAGGCAAGCTGTGGGGGTTACTGATAGGATCCTGTCTGGAGACAATACACATCTCTTTAACCTGTGCTTAATGCTCCCTCCACTCACTTTGTCTGTATCTTTAAGAACTGGTTGGCTGTAGAGATTTGCATTCTAATCCGTATTCTGTAACTTGATTTTGTGTCTCTGTGCCCTGTTTGAGAGCAGATTTCCACTCCATCTGGCGAAGGAGCAGCGGTCCGAAATCTAATGGTATTTGCAACCAAATAAACCTGTTGGACATTAACCTGTGGTTGTTAAAACTGTTACTTTGGAGATGGTGCCAGCATTGCCTGAACCGGGACTACCCTCTGCTCAGGCTGCCTCAGTGGGCAGCTCCCCCTACCTGCCAGTCGTTAATTGTCCGGCTCTGACAGTATCACCTTTATAACTCTGCCTATCCTGCCCACACGGACACACCTCCCATTTCCAATCCTCATGTTGAAACTTCAGAGCTTCATGTAAAATCACAGCCATTATCTTCAACCTCACCACACACTGCATTCCCAAACCACTGACCATCCCATGTCCCTCCTGATCCACTCCGAGTAAGGACATGGGGATCCTGTGATTATGGTCCTGTCCCATCATCACTTTTATCATTTAATCACTCCTGTAATTCCAGTTTGTCCTTTCTTTGTTTCTTCCCCAGCTACCCCCCGCTGTTACTTCAAATCTGTCAATTCACTGCCAGTTCCCAGTTCCAATGGAAGCTCAAACTTTAACCCTGTTTCTATTTCCTTAACCTGCTGAGCATTTCCAGTTTATTTAAATTTCATTTTCAGCATTGAGTATTTCCTCATTCTATAGAAATGCAAGTTATATTTTTGGAATGTCTCATACAATACATTATTATTGTTATTAATAGTATTATTTAAAACACTGGGGATTTAGCCTGATTCCTGTTATTTCTGTCTCTGATCTCCAGTCTGTATAAGAACACTTTCACAGATTCTTGTGCTGAGGTTCTCTCCTCTGCTCTCAGTACAAACCAGGCACTGAGGTTTCTGGACCTGGAATCAAACTCCTTCACAGACCAATCTGTCCCTGCTCTCCGCCGCCTCATACTGACGTGCAGGAGCCTGGAGAAGATAAAGTGAGTGTTTGTGTTAATTTTTAATGTAGTAATTAAAATATAAATAGATTTAAAATATAAATGGGCCTGAATCTTCCAAGCAGCGGCATTGGTAAGCAGATTGAAAATCCTCCCAACCTGAAAGTGCTGCATATTTCTCCGCGCACCTTCAGCACGTGAACTTGTGGAGCTCCATCAGAGCAGACAAGAGTTGCGGAAGAGAGAGAGCACACACCCTATTTACAGCACAGTGACGCCAGGGGTCTCCATCACAGCTGAGTAGAGTCGGGGAAGAGAGAGCACACACCCAATTTACAGGACAGTGAATTCGGGGAGCACCATCAGAATAGAGTTGGGGAAGATAACACACATCCTTTTACTGCTCAGTGACCCTGGGGAGCTCCCGAAGTGTTAGTTGATGGGGAAGTGAATGGGTTGGTTCGTCGCTGGATGAATGGTTAGTCAGGGAGCTGGGGAGAGGTTGGAGGATTCGTTTGGGTGTCGGGGGAGTGGACGAGTTGTATTGTGTTGGGTTGGATGTGAATCGGGAGTTTGGATGGTGGCTGGGAGTTGGTAATGTTGTTGGGGTCTCGTCAGATGTGGTTGTGTGGTGGGGGGTTGGAGTTGGTTAATAGCCTTGGAGAGGTTAGTGCGGTGGGGTGGTTCTGGGGTAATGAGGTTAAGTCATAGAGTCTTAGAGATTCACAGCATGTAAACAGGCCCTTCGGCCCAACTTGTCCATACGGACCTGTTGTTTAATCCCTAAGCTAGTCCCAATTGCGTTTGACCCATATCCCTCTCTACCCATCTTACCCATGTAACTGTCTAAATGCTTTTTAAAAGACAAAATTGTACCCACCTCTACAACTACCTCTGGCAGCTTGTTCCAGACACTCACCACCCTCTGTGTGAAAGAATTGCCCCTCTGGACACTTTTGTATCTCTCTCCCTCTCACCTTAAACCTATGCCCTCTAGTATTAGACTCCCATATCTTTGGGAAAACATATTGACTATCTAGCTGATCTGTGCACCTCATTATTTTATAGACCTCGATAAGATTACCCCTCAGCCTTCTACGCTTCAGAGAAAAAAAGTCCCAGTCTATCCAGCCTCTCCTTATAATTCAAACCATCATGTCCCGGTAGCATCCTTTCTGCACTCTTTCTAGTTATAATAATATCCTTTCTATAATAGGGTGACCAGAATTGTACAGTAGTCCAAGTGTGGCCTTACCAATGTCTTGTACAAAATCAACAAGACGTCCCAACTCCTATATTCAATGTTCTGACCAATGAAACCAAACATGTCGAATGCGTTCTTCACCACCCCGCCCACCTGTGACTCCACTTTCAAGGAGCAATTAACCTGAACCCTAGATATCTTTGTTCTAAAACTTCCCCAACTCCCTTCCATTAACTGAGTAAGCCCTGCCTTGGTTCCATCGACCAAAATGCATCACCTCACATTTATCTAAATTAAACTCCATCTGCCATTCGTCAGCCCACTGGCCCACTTGATCAAGATCCCGATGTAATCCTAGATAACCTTCTTCACTGTCCACTATGTCACCAGTCTTGGTGTCAACTGCAAACTTACTAACCATGCCTTCTAAATTCTCATCCAACTCATTAATATAAATGTCAAATAACAGTGGACCCAGCACTGATCCCTCAGGCACACCACTGGTCAGAGACCCCCAGTTTGAAAAACACCCCTCTACAACCACCCTCTGTCTTCTGTTATCAAGCCAATTTTTTATCCATTTGGCTACCTCACCCTGGGTCCCATGAGGTTTAACCTTTTGCAACAACCTACCATGTGGTACCTTGTCAAAGGCCTTACTAAAGTCCATGCAGACAACATCAACTGCACTGCCCTAATCTACCTTCTTAGTTACCTCTTCAACAAACTCAATCAAATTTGTGAGACATGATTTTGCACTCACAAAGCCATGCTAGTTGTTCCTAATCAGTCCTTGCATCTCTAAATGCCTGTAGATCCTGTCTCTCAAAATACCTTCGAACAACGTACCCACTACAGATGTGCTGCTCAGCGGCTTGTAGTTCCCAGGCCTCTCCCTGCAGCCCTTTTCAAACAAAGGCACAACATTTGCCACCCTCCAATCTTCAGGCACCTCACCTGTGAATATCGATGATTCAAATATCTCTGCTAGGGGACCCACAATTTCCTCCCCAGCCTCCCACAATGTCCTGGGATACACGTTATCAGGTCCCGGGGATTTATCTACCTTGATGCGCTTTAAGACTTCCAGCACCTCGTTCTCTGTAATATATAAACACATCATGATATCACGATTTATTTCCCCAAGTTCCCTAACATCCAAGCTTTCCTCAACAGTGAATACAGATGAGTAATATTTATGTAGGATCTCACCCGTCTCTGATAAGTCAGACGCTTAGTCAAGGATGTATTCAAGTGTCAGCTCGATACAGCGCTTGGGGCGAACACGATCAAAGGTTATTGGGAGAATGCTGGATTAGACTACTGAGTTGGACGATCAGCCATGATTGCGATGAATGGTGGAGCAGGCTCGAAGGGCCAAATGACCTCCTGCTGCTCCTACCTTTCTATGTCAAGTCAGGAGAGGTTGGGTCAGGGTGAAGTCAAGTTTGGAGGCTTAGTCAGATGTGTTCAAAGGCTAGTGGGAGGTAGTCGGGCTGTAGAGGAGGTAGGGGTGAGTTGGGGGGCGTGGGTCTAGTCAGATTGTGGGAGGTGGATTATGGGGATCAGTGGGAAGTGATTGGGGGACTCTGTTCTGCTGTTCAGGTATTAGCCCAGGTGGTGAGCTGTCTAACATTACATGAATAATTATCCAGGTAAATTTTGTGGATCTGCCCAGATCTCTGGCTCTAACTGCAGCAGGGGAATTCCCCAATATTAGTTAATACCTCTGGGACAATTCCCAAGTGGATCAGTGCGTCAGGACATCCAGAGGGTTCTGATGCTCATCTTCAGATGTATGTCTGGTTCTCTGGCCATCCAGAGACCAGAAGATTTGTCCCATTAACTCCAGTCTCCTGTTATTTACTCTGTTGTTCAATCTGTTTATTTCCTGTTTCATCTTTACTCTGTTTCAGGCTGGAGTTTAATCGGTTCAGTCCAAATGGAAAGAGACAGCTGGAGTCGCTGCGGGAATCCAGACCGGGACTGAGAGTGACAGTGTGAACATTTCAATCTATGAACATTGCTGCTCCACCGGTTACAGTGAAATCCTGAATTGTGAAGATCTTCGACAGCCTCTTCCAAACCCTTCATTCCTGCCCCTCTCCCTCCCTATTCCATTAGCCCCTCCAACCTGGCAGTGATTTCCCTGCTTACCTGGTTTGGTTGAGATCCCCAGCTCGAAAACTGTTGCAGTTTTAGTCTCCACATTGAAGGAAAGATTGCTGCAAACCATTGTTTAAGCAGCAATGTGTTGTCAGTGTACTCAGCAACAGAGTCTTCAACCTCCTTTCAAAAGGGAGCAGCAAGGATAATGCCTCAAAGAGAGAACAGTGTGTGTGTGATTCTGACCGTACCCAGCAGAGGGCAGATTGGTCAATCTTGTCAGAGTTTCCTCTCTGTCTCTGTGAATGAATGAAAGGCTCCACCAGCCTCTCCTCAGCATTGCTTTAACTATCTATTGATGAGAGTGATACAGTGCCATCATCTGCTGGCGGCTCACAGCTACTGCAGGCGCTGCTCTTTGTGAGCCTCCCACAAGTTGAGAAACTCCCATGTCTGCATCTGAGAACCGGTTACTGCAGCGTGAATATTGAACAATATTGACAGGGATTGAAGTTTGTAGCAGGGATCCTAGCTGGTGACACCAAGATTGGTGGAGTAGTGGATGAGGTGGAGGGCTGTTGTAGGCTGCAAAGAGACATATAGGATGCAAAGCTGGGCTGAAAAATGGCAAATGGAGTATAACCCTGATAATTCACCTTTTATCACCAGACACTGTACATGAACTCTGATCCCTCATTCTCCAAGGGAAATATTGTCTGGAGATTGTAGTTGGGGATGATTTCAGACTGTGATGTGTACATCTCGTGCGCCTTTGAGACACTAATCCCATTCAGAATGGGAGTGGGTAAACTCTGATGCACTCTGTAATTCCTGTTTCCAAGATAATACATCTGCATATATTCCCAGACACACAGGCAGAAACTGACACCCAAACACTCACAAATTCACACACTTGAACACTCTTACCCATGTACTGACACACAGAGAGACTTACAGAGAGAAACACAGAATCTCTCTTAAATGCACACAACATGCAGCCATACACTCACAGAAACACACATGACAAACCACAAACCCATGCATTACAGCGGCTAATGAATTCTCAGCACCCCATATCCAAAGGAAATTTCAGTTGGACAACAGTGATAACATTTCCTCTCAAACCGACATTCCTCGAACGAAAGGAACACTAGCGCAGCATTGCACAGGATCAGAGCCTCGGAAATGCAGTTTGCTCTTTCCTTGTTCCTTATATCTCACTGAGCAGATGCAAAGCTATAGCATAGAAAGTTAGAATTCACTATTTCAGTCTGTTCTGTTGATTAGCTGTAAGTATTCGCATTCCAACCATTATTCATGTAAATTGAGTTTGTGTCTTTATATGCCCTGGTTGTGAACAGAATTCCCACTCACCTGAAGAAGGGGCTTGGAGCTCCGAAAGCTTGTGTGGCTTTTGCTAACAAATAAACCTGTTGGACTTTAACCTGGTGTTGTTAAACTTCTTACTACAGAGGATGTCCCAGAGATTTGGAGAATAGCCAATCTTGCTTCCTTGTTTGAGAAGGATAGCTAGGATGATCCAGGTAATTAGAGGCCGGTGGGCCTTACCTCAGTGGTAGGGAAATTACTGTTGAGGCTTCTTCGAGACAGCATTTATTCCGAGTTGGAAGTAAGTGGACGTAATAGCGGGAGGCAGCATGGTTTTGTGAAGGGCAGGTCAGTAACATGATCGAGTTTTTCGGGGAAGTGATGAAGATGATTAAACATAGAACATAGAACAGTACAGCACAGAACAGACCCTTCGGCCCACGATGTTGTGCCGAGCTTTATCTGAAACCAAGATCAAGCTATCCCACTCCCTATCATCCTGGTGTGCTCCATGTGCCTATCCAATAACCGCTTAAATGTTTCTAAAGTGTCTGACTCCACTATCACTGCAGGCAGTCCATTCCACACCCCAACCACTCTCTGCGTAAAGAACCTACCTCTGATATCCGTCCTGTATCTCCCACCACGAACCCTATAGTTATGCCCCCTTGTAATAGCTCCATCCACCCGAGGAAATAGTCTTTGAACGTTCACTCTATCTATCCCCTTCATCATTTTATACACCTCTATTAAGTCTCCCCTCAGCCTCCTCCGCCCCAGAGAGAACAGCCCTAGCTCCCTCAACCTTTCCTCATATGACCTACCCTCCAAACCGGGCAGCATCCTGGTAAATCTCCTCTGCACTCTTTCCAGCGCTTCCACATCCTTCTTATAGTGAGGTGACCAGAACTGCACACAATATTCCAAATGTGGTCTCACCAAGGTCCTGTACAGTTGCAGCATAACCCCACGGCTCTTAAACTCCAACCCCCTGTTAATAAAAGCTAACACACTATAGGCCTTCTTCACAGCTCTATCCACTTGACTGGCAACCTTTAGAGATCTGTGGATATGGACCCCAAGATCTCTCTGTTCCTCCACAGTCTTCAGAACCCTACCTTTGACCCTGTAATCCACATTTAAATTTGTCCTACCAAAATGAATCACCTCACATTTATCAGGGTTATACTCCATTTGCCATTTTTCAGCCCAGCTTTGCATCCTATCTATGTCTCTTTGCAGCCTACAACAGCCCTCCACCTCATCCACTACTCCACCAATCTTGGTGTCATCAGCGAATTTACTGATCCACCCTTCAGCCCCCTCCTCTAAGTCATTAATAAAAATCACAAAGAGCAGAGGACCAAGCACTGATCCCTGCGGCACACCGCTAGCAACCTGCCTCCAATCCGAAAATTTTCCATCGACCACCACCCTCTGTCTTCGGTAAGACAGCCAGTTACCTATCCAATCGGCCAACTTTCCCTCTATCCCACACCTCCTCACTTTCATCATAAGCCGACCATGGGGGACCTTATCAAACGCCTTACTAAAATCCATGTATATGACATCAACTGCCCTACCTTCATCAACACACTTCGTTACCTCCTCAAAAAATTATATCAAATTTGTGAGGCACGAATTGCCCTTCACGAATCCGTGCTGACTTTCTCGGATTAATCCGCGTCTTTCTAAATGGTCGTAAATCCCATCCCTAAGGACCCTTTCCATCAATTTACCAACCACCGAAGTAAGACTAACCGGTCTATAATTACCAGGGTCATTTCTATTCCCTTTCTTAAACAGAGGAACAACATTCGCCATTCTCCAGTCCTCTGGCACCATCCCCGTGGACAGCGAGGACCCAAAGATCAACGCCAAAGGCTCTGCAATCTCATCCCTTGCCTCCCACAATTGATGAGGATAGGGCAGTGGATGTTGTCTACGTTGACTTCAGTAAGAACTTTGACAAGGTCCCTCATGGTAGACTCGTACATAGGGTGATGTCGCACGGGATTAGAGGTGAGCTGGCAAGATGGACACAGAACTGGCTCAATAAGGCAGAGAGTGGCAGTGAAAATGTGCGTTTCTGAATAGAGGAATTTAACTAATGGTGTTTCTCATGGATCAGTTCAGGGACCTTTCCTGTTTGTAATATATATACAAATGGCATGGAAGTAAATGTAACTGGTTTGATTGATTAGTTTGCAGATGACACAAAGTTTGGTGGAATTGCAGATAGCGATGAGGACCGTCAGAAGATACAGGCGGACATAAATCGTTTGAACACTTGGGTGGAGGGATGACAGATGGAGTTTATTCCAGATAAATGTGAGCTAATGCATTTTGGAAGGTCTAATACAGATGGGAAATATACAGTAAATGGCAGAACCCTTAAAATGATTGCTAGGCAGAGGTATCTGGGTGTACAGGTACACAGGTCAATGGAAGTGGCAACACAGGTGGAAAATATAGTAAAGAAGGCATATAGTTTATTGGCCTTCATTGGCTGGAGCATTAAGTTTAAAAATTGGCAAGTCATGTTGCAGATTTATAAAACCTTAGTTACACCACACTTGGGATACAGTGTTCAACTCTGGTTGCCACACTATCAGAAGGATGTGGAGGCTTTGGAGAGGGTACATAAAATATTTATCAGGATGTTGCCTCGTATGGAGGGCATTACCTATGAGGAGAAATTGGAGTAACTTGGTTTGTTCTCACTGAAACGACGGAGGTTGAGGGGCTACCTGATAGAAGTCTACAAGATTATTCGGAGCATGTATAGAATAGATAGTCAGGAGCTTTTTCCTCGGGTAGAAGAGTCAATTACATAGGTTTAAGTTCAATGTACGGGTTTAGAGAGATGTAGGAGGCAAGTTTTTTTTAACACAGTGTGGTGGGTGTCTGAACCACGCCACCTGAGGAGGTAGTGGAAACAGATACGATAGGGACTTTTAAGTGGCGTCTTGGCAAATACATGAATGGGATGGGAATAGAGGGATACGGTCCCTGGAATGGTAGGGTGTTTTAGTTCAGTCGGGCAGCATGGTCAGTGCAGGCTCGGAAGGCCGAAGGGACTGATCCTGTGTTGTAATTTTGTTATTTGTTCTTTGTTCAAAGCGCATAACCTCACATGCATTCTCATTATACTGTATCAGTAATATTATCCCCACTCCCCCTTCCTCCCCGCTGCCACCCTCCCTCCCCCCCCCCCCGCCCACTCGTCCCGCCACTCTGCAAACTCAGTGGTGACTTTGAAAAATTGTACTGGGCCAGTTATGGGACAGAATGCCCAAAAGTAGGTGAGCCATCGACAGGTTCCAAAGGGAATGTGGGCAAAGAGAAGCTACTTCGAAATGCCATAAATTGAGATGGAACCAGCAGCAGTTCATAGCGTAGAATAGAGCAGGAAATGAGGAGATGCCCTGGTCCCAAGAGCCGAATGTGCAGTGAATAGTCAAGGCGGGATAGGAACTCGGAGACGTCCAACGTTAAAAGGGAAGGATTGATGTCTCCGAGCGAGAGGAGACATGAAGGCGTCAACAACATAAAGTGGACAGGGTGAAGTGCACAATGGAAATGGCACAGAACATCAGGAGATACTGAAGGAGAAATGGGAAGAGAGAGCGATCAGCGACTGTTTTGCAAAGGCATAGAGATTACAGGAAAGTAGAAAAGGAGCAGTCCTGGGGGAGAACTGCTTTTACTGGTCCCAGTAGAGAAGATAAACCACTAAATCCCAAATGGAAACGGGGTGGGGATGAGGGGTCGCAGATATGTCAGTCGGGTAGAGATTATGGGCATTGCACCGAGTGTAAGTGGGGCAAGGAATGGTCGCAAAGCAGAGTGAGAATTTTAAGAGGGCACTGAGATAGCGGAGAGGGGACTGGACATGCAGAGGGGGCTTGGCATATGGACAGGGATAGTTCAAAAGCTATATGAAACAGTGAGCGGGCACACCGATTGTGTGTGGTAGTGGACTTGGGGGTGTAGGGGCGATGGAGGGGGAGTGATCAGTAAACAAGGGAGGTAGCAGTAAGATGGGGGCAGCCACAGAGCAAAAAAACAAGGTAAGTGTGGCACACTGAGAGAACATTCATCTCTAAATGTGACCACAGGCCATTACTTGCCTTCATTACCAGTAATGACAATAACTTCATACTCCAACTGCATTTCTGAATTTACATTCCAACAGGTGTCTCCAGACTATAAGCACATACTCTGGATTTCTCGTACAGGAGCATGAAGCTGTCCACATCTCCTCTCCCTTGCTCTCCGAGTTGAATTGAAATTGTTCCTCTTCAGTTAAACTAGCTTAATTGGGTTATACACGTCACGTTACCTTTTAAATCTGCATCATCCAAAGTCCAGATTCTGATACACTTGATCTGGCCAGAAGACTCATTCTGAGTACAATCGATGCTCCTCCAGGCCTGGAACAAGACTGTGTGATCAACACAAGGGTCAGTGAGCTCTGGGTTGGGACCTGAATACAGAATGTTTTTAAATAGAGCAGGGTTAATATTGTGCAATGAATTGTACATCCGGCAGTAACAATAAAATCATGACAATGATGCATGGAACAACTAATTTAGTTTAATGCATCAGTGTGAGTGACTTCAGTCACTTCAACCCATTTTTCTCAGTCGCGACATTCTACTCCCCTCAGTCACTATATTCAATTTCTCTCCGTTACTGCATCCCACTTCTCCCAGTCACTGCATCCCACTTTCCACAATAACGAGGTTACACTCGTTTCAGTCGCCACTTCTTAAATCAGTCTCTGCAGCCCATTCACTGCATTCACTTCAACCCGCTGAACTCAGTCACTAAGAACAGTCCCTCTCGCCTGAATAACTTTAAACCACTATGCTCAGTCACAAAGAACATGCCAAAAAGGAGCAGTAGGCAATTCAACCCCTTGAACCAGTTCTGCCATACAATACGTTCATTACAGACAATGCATCCTAATCCCCTCAATTACTGCATTGTTCATGGGCGGCACGGTGGCACAGTAGTTAGCACTGCTGCCTCACACCGCCAGGGGCCCGGGTTCGATTCCCGGAGTTCGCACGTTCTCCCTGTGTCTGCGTGGATTTCCTCCATGTATTCCGGTTTCCTCCCACAGTCCGATGATGTGTTGGTTTGGTGAAGTGGCCATGCTTACTTGTTCCTCAGTGTACCAGAAGCGCCGGAGTGTAGCGACTAGGGGATTTCCACAGTAACTTAATTGCATTGTTAATATATGTCTACTTGTGACTAATAAATACACTTTAAATTGTTCTCCCCAAAATCACTATATTCCACTTGTCATAATCACCACAGCCCACTCATCTAAGCGACTGCTTCTCACCCACCTCACTGAGTGCTTGCACTCCAGCCAGTTAATAAAATGAGCTTCAGTCAAGGCATTGCCCTCTCCCCTCAATCAATACAACCCATGCTCCCAAGTTAGTGTATTCCACTTCCATAATCATTAAGCCCACTCTCATGACCACTGTAACCTACTAGATGCAGTGATAACATCCCACTCTCGTTGGACTATGCATCCCAGTCCCTTCAATCAATTCACTTCACTCTGATAAGTCACTGTACTAAACTTTGGATAATCAATATACAATCATTCTCACAGTCAGTACACCACTCCTAAGTCACTGCACACCATTCCAATCAATTGATATGTCCTACACCTCAGTGACTGTTCGCATTCTCCTCAACCACTAAATCTCACTCCCCTCAGACTCTACATCCCACTCCACTCAGTCTCCACATGTTCGCCCCCTCAGCCACTGCATTCCACTTTTCAGCGTCACTATATCCAACTCCCCTCAGTAACTGCATCCCATTTTCCTAGTCACTAAATCACATTCGACTTAATGTCTAAATCCTACTCCTCTCGACAACCAAATCGCAAATCCCTCATCCTCTGAATCACACAACACTGAGTCACTACATCCTAATCATAGGTCACTGTATCCCACTCACTTCAGTCAGTAAATTTCACTCCACTCCGACACAGCATCCCACAACACTCAATCACTCCATCCCATTTCCATCAGTCACTCCATCCCATTCCTGGGTCACTATGTCCCACTGCTTTCAGTGAGTAACCGGTTGTGTAACATGCTTTGATGGTTTGTTCAATGGCATTGTACAGAAACAGCTCAGCGGATCTCTAAGTTTGCAAACAATGTTGTCGTGATTATTGTTGGGTCGGTATGTTCTTTCAGAATAACGGTTGTGCTTGGATAGCTCACAGAGACGAATTCAGCAATATAAATCGAATTTTTCCAACTTAGTTTTTAAAAATATTGACCTTCAACGTAATCAAACCTCCAGCAGTGCATTGGGAGTGATAGAAATGAGGGTGAGAGGACAATGTTCGATTCCCAGGGGCGGCACGGTAGCACAGTGGTTAGCACTGCTGCTTCACAGCTCCAGGGTCCCGAGTTCGATTCCCGGCTTGGGTCACTGTCTGTGTGGAGTTTGCACATTCTCCTCGTGTTTGCGTGGGTTTCCTCCGGGTGCTCCGGTTTCCTCCCACAGTCCAAAGATGTGCGGGTTAGGTTGATTGGCCAGGTTAAAATTGCCCCTGAGATGCGTAGGTTAGAGGGATTAGCGGGTAAATATGTGGGGGTAGGGCCTGGGTGGGATTGTGGTCGGTGCAGACTCGATGGGCCGAATGGCCTCCTTCTGCACTGTCGGGTTTCTATGATTTCTATGAGTCTGCACGCTCTCCCCGTGTCTGCGTGGTTTTCTTCCGGGTGCTCCAGTTTCCTCCCACAGTCCGAAAGACGTGCTAGTTAGGTGCACTGGCCATGCTAAATTCTCCCCAAGTGTACCCGAGCAGGCGCGGGAGTGTGGCGACTGGATGATTTTCACAGAAAGTTCGTTGCCTTGTTAATGTAAGAATATTGTTGACGCTAATAAATAAACTTTAAAAAACTGTGCACTTGCAGTACGTATCGATACAGCAGTGATAATATACCCCATGCAGAGTTGGCAAATTCACTTTTCTCTATTTTTGATGAAATGTTCAGTTGTGCTGGGTTTCTTTTTATTTCATTTTGCTACAATGCATCAACAGAAAGTTGCAGATTAAACGTGTTGGACCGGAATATCGAAGGAGAGGCTAAAGAGTTTGCTTGAAACTACTTTTAAGTGCCAGGTTCAGAAATTACATTTTATTAGCCGATTCTACGAGCATTTTGCGAATTGAATATCACAGCAGCTTTCAGAGCCCTTCACAGACATGGCAGCAGCTTCGGGGGAACGGAAGCCATGGAACATTTTCAGAGGCGGGTACAATTTTGTCTTTTAAAAAGCGTTTAGGCAGTTACATGGGTAAGATTGGCATAGAGGGATATGGGCCAAATGCGGGCAATTGGGACTAGCTTAGGGGTTAAAAAAAAGGACGTCATGGACAAGTAGGGCCGAAGGGCCTGTCTCCATGCTGTAAACCTCTCTGAATCTATGACTCTATAACCAGTTTCTCTCTACCTGGAAGGACAACAGGAGAGTAGGATAAGGCTTTATTGAAGAGGGAGATGCAGGATTCTTGTGGAGAGTTGAGCACATTAATTCAGGCAGATGGTACAGGGTACTTGGGTTTGTTATTTCCTTGGTCACTGGATGGGCTGCTGTCGTTTGGAAGGCATTCAGTTCTCAGGAGCTGGTCGGGTATTTGTGCGTTAGCCTGGGTAGAGTTTGGTGTGAGATGTTGTGGGTAGGTGGACCCAGGGGTTCGCAGCTATTTGACAGGGAGCCAGATTTTCGCGTGGTGCTCGGGCTTTTGCGAGTTTACCAGATATTTGAGGGTTGGTCAGAGTTTTGATGTAGTATCATCGGATGGAAGGGGAAATGCACGAGTCCGTTGGGCCAGGCCAGAAATTAGAACTGTCTATAAAATTTGTAATTATGACTGGGAAAGTCCGAACCTTCCAAAGTCTTGGATTAAGATTGATGATTCGACAGTTGCGACTGCAGGGTAATTGGCCGCATGAATTCTAACAACCTGGGAGCTGTCTGTTGCAATCCTCAAGGGGACATACTGGCTGTCACTCAAAGCATGTTCTGTCTTAGCTCTCATGCAAGGTCACAAAAACCCACAATTTCCACGTACAGTCCTCACTTCACAGCCGACCGAGCGGCACACATGTTCTGAGCCATTGCAACAGTCATATTCCAGCAGAGTCCCAGGCAGTGGGGATCATGCACCAAAATCATGAATTCCCATGGCAATTTCAACAAATTTGTCTGCATCAGAAATTCCGCAGAATGGTGATGAGAATTTCCAGAATTCTTTCCAGCTCTTATGATTCTACAAGTAGAGAACTTGGACCCAAATCTGCAAATCAGCGGAAGCCTTGTAATCCCAACCATTCCATCCATGTTTCACACCCCCGGTGAGACGTGAGCAGGTAAAAAGGCTGATGTTGCACCTTCTCAGATTGCACGTGAAGGTATCAAGGTTAGGGAGTGAGGTGACGGGTATGATGGAAGAATGAGCTATGATATCCCGGATGCAATGGATCCTGCGGAATGCTGACAAAAGGCGCGGGGGGGGGGGGGGGGGTGGAGGGGGTTCGGAATTGACAGAAATATGTGTTTATCTGAGTCAATGAACGTGAGTTGGCAGATGTGGCAGAGGATGATCCTTTGAATATGAACTTGATGAGATTAAAAACGAGGACGAGGTTAAAAACGTGCATCATCCTGGTTCAGGGGGGTGGCAAGAGTGAGAGCAGTTGTTCAGGAGGTGCGATGGATACGGTTGAGAGCTCTGTCCACCACAATGGGTTGGAAACGTATATACGGAAGAAGGAAGACACATCAGCAGCGCCAATTTGAAAAGCGGCAACATCGGAACATGTGTGATGGATCTGAATAATTGTTAAAATGGGATTGAGTCCTTACAGGTCATGGGGTGTGAAAGGCTGCACTCACTCTAGCTGTGAAAATCGTTGGGCATGTAATGGGCACCAGAAATGGAGACAGGTAACACCGGGAAGTGAATAACAGCGTTGGGAATCGACCATGTGAAGGTGGCAGATCGGCCGAAATTAGATGTAAAATTTACTTTTAAAAATCCCAGGTCCAGACAAAAGCATGAATTCGCATGAAATCGTCGATGGACGAAAAAATGTTGCTGTTTCGAATTAAACAGGAGAATTTGCTTTTTTCTTTTGCAGACATTTTATTGGAATATAACATTTCTCCATGGCTCATTATTAGATTAGTTCGTTGTCATCTCAGGGCAAGGAATGAGGCTCAATTCTGGCATTGGGTGACAGTCTGTGTGGCGTTTGCAGGTTCTCCCGCATCTCTGTAGCTTCCGGATAAATGCGAAGTGATGCATTTTGGAAGAAATAATGTAGGGAGGAGTTATACAATAAATGGCAGAGTCATCAGGAGTATAGAAACACAGAGGGACCTAGGTGTGCAAGTCCACAAATCCTTGAAGGTGGCAACACAGGTGGAGAAGGTGGTGAAAAAGGCATATGGTATGCTTGCCTTTATAGGACGGGGTATAGAGTATAAAAGCTGGAGTCTGATGATGCAGCTTTATAGAACGCTGGTTAGGCCACATTTGGAATACTGCGTTCAGTTCTGGTCGCCGCACTACCAGAAGGACGTGGAGGCGTTGGAGAGAGTGCAGAGAAGGTTTACCAGGATGTTCCCTGCTATGGAGGTCTTAGCTATGAGGAGAGATTGGGTAGACTGGGGTTGTTCTCCTTGGAAAGACGGAGAATGAGAGGAGATCTAATAGAGGTATACAAGATTATGAAGGGTATAGATAGGGTGAACAGTGGGAAGCTTTTTCCCAGGTCGGAGGTGACGATCACGAGGGGTCACGGGCTCAAGCTGAGAGGGGCGAAGTATAACTCAGACATCAGAGGGACGTTTTTTACACAGAGGGTGGTGGGGGCCTGGAATGCGCTGCCAAGTAGGGTGGTGGAGGCAGGCACGCTGACATCGTTTAAGACTTACCTGGATAGTCACATGAGCAGCCTGGGAATGGAGGGATACAAACGATTGGTCTAGTTGGACCAAGGAGCGGCACAGGCTTGGAGGGCCGAAGGGCCTGTTTCCTGTGCTGTACTGTTCTTTGTTCTTTGTTCTTTCTTCGGGTGTTCCTGTTTCCTGCCATAGGGCGGGAAGTGAAGCTTGTGTTTCTCCTGGGTAACATGCTCTTTCAGACAGTCGGTACACAATCGATGGGCTGCCAGCCTTCTTTCGGCACCGTAGAGATTATATAGATTTCTGAAATTTAGTGGCAGGATGTGATTTGAAAAGGGAAACATGGTTTGGCGTAAAAACTGCTAGCGCAGTAAGGACTCTTCCTCAGAATCTTTCAAAACAAAGGTTACGATGAACGGAGAGCCGGGAATAGTTTGAGACCACGTGTTATTGGCCCGTGAATTCCGATCGCAGGCGGGAAAGTATGGTCCGCCAACAATAAAACTAAACAAATTTACGTTTCCTGAGCAGCCGAGTGTGCAGCAGCCTTGAGCCCACAGGGAAGCCGTGTGGCCTGACTCCAGCGTGTCGCAAGAGATTGATAACCACGCCCCCTTATGACGGGGCAGGCCTGGGAACGCCCGCTTAGGTACAGACGCCTGACAGCAGTTTTGCATTGAAAACGGGACCTTGCCTTTGTAAATGGTATGTATTTGAATTTCAATGTCATGTTTTTTGCTATTTTTAAGTAGCCAATTCTACTGTTATTGGCTCACTGAAACTGGCACAATTAATTTTATTTTAATTATTGAACATGAGTATTATTGAATTTGTATAAATAAACAAATATTTTTGTTGTTACAAATTTGCGAAAGCATTATTTAAAGTCATAGAATCATAGGGGTGTATTTTCCCATTCTACCCGCCACGGGCATCGTAGCAGGTCAGGTCAACCCTGTGCTGACAAGAATCCCACCCACACCCTATTCATGTAACACCATGAATGAGTTGCTGTTGTAGCGGAATGAGCTGCTCAGAGAGCAGCATGAGTTCTTCAGCAGATAATAAAGGAAGTGGTGACACCTGATGCTGCACACTCTGTACCGGAGCCTCCCCATTTAGGGACAGTTACCGCTGGGCAAGATTCGGCTCCATCAGCGATGCAGGAAGAAAGGCCTCGTGGATGGGGAAGGGCCCAGGGACGATACAGCAAGATTTTGGGTCCCTCTCCTCTACCTGCAATACTGCGACCCCTACCTCAATAACCCTCTCCTTTTATGCATGTTCCATTTTAATTTTTATTCCGATATGTTGATGGTTAATATTTTTGCCTTCTGTATTTACATTACACAATTCGTGTTCTCATATTTCAATGTTGCGTTTTGATGTTTCATTTTGCAATAAATAATTTTAACAATTTTAAGTCTAATGGAAAATATTGGATAACGATAACACCTTAACGATGTTCACATTTATCTCAACGTAATTACCTCAACTTTTCAAAAAATTGGAATAAAATATATTTTCTAACTTTACCACCATAAACAATAAAACATTTTCTGCTTCAACGAAATGGTTTATGTCTTTCTGTGAACAGGGAGGAAGGGTGGTGGGGGGTTTGAAGGAAGGAATGGATACGTTCACGAGGGGTCATAGGTTCAAGGTGAAGGGGGGGAGGTTTAACACGGATATCAGAAGGACATATTTTACACAGAGCGTCGTGGGGGCCTGGAATGTGTTGCCGGGCAAGGTGGTGGAGGCGGACACACTGGGAAAGTTTAAGACTTATCTAGACAGCTATATGAACGGAGTGGGAATGGAGGGATACAAAAGAGTGGTCTAGTTTGGACCAGGGAGCGGCGCGGGCTAATTGTTCTTTGTTTCTCGTTTCAAGGCTTCATTCTATGATCATCTTGCTGGTGCCAGTACAGAGCGAGACTGCGGATAGTTGGGAACCTGTCTCGGGGGCAGGGAATTCATATGGTGTTCGTGGAAGTGGAAATGAATAGGGTTGGGAAGCATTTTCCGATCAGGGCCAGTGTGATTTCCTGGACTCGTTTCGATCGCCTCAGGGGGTCGGAGAGGAATTTCCCAGATTTTTTTTTCCCCATATTGGCCCTGGGATTTTCACTCTGGGTTTTGGCCTCTTCCTGGAGATCACATGGTCTGGAATGGGGGGGTGGGGGTGAGTTAATAGGTTGTGATGAACAAAGCATCGTAGCTGTGAGGGACAGCTCGGTGGATAGGATATTAGGATGTAGATAGGCTGGAAAATTGGGCGGGGATCCTGGATTCAGGATTCAATCCTGGACCGGGGAGCGGCGCGGGCTTGGAGGGCCGAAGGGCCTGTTCCTGTGCTGTATTGTTCTTTGTTCTTTGTTCTTTGGAACTGGAGCAGGAGCTTGATGACCTCCATCTAATTCGGGAGAATGAGGAGTTTATAGACAGTAGCTTTAGGGAGGTTGTGTGTCTGTGTGTCACTCTGTGTGTGTGGGTCAGTGTGTGTCGCTGTGTGTGTGTGTGGGGGGGTCAGTGTGTATCACTATGTGTATCAGTGTGTGTGTGTGTGCGTCAGTGTGTATCACTCTGTGTGTGGGTCAGCGTGGATCACTGTGTGTGTGTGTGGGTCAGTGTGTATCACTGTGAGTGTGTGGGTCAGTGTGCATCACTGTGTGTGTGTGGGTCAGTGTGTATAACTCTGTGTGTGGCTCGGCGAGTATCACTGTGTGTGTGTGGGTCAGTGTGTATCACTGTGAGTGTGTGGGTCAGTGTGCATCACTGTGTGTGTGTGCGTCAGTGTGTATCACTCTGTGTGTGGGTCAGTGTATCACTGTGTGGGTGTGGGAGTCACTGTGTATCACTGTGTGTGTGGGGGTCAGTGTATATCAGTGTGTGTCAGTGTGTTTCACTGTGTGTGTGTGTCTCAGTGTGTATCACACTGACCCACACAAAGACAGTGATACACACTGACACACACACACACAGGGTCACACACAGACCCACACACACACAGTGACACACACTGACACAAACACACACACGCAGTGATACACACTGACCCACACACACAGTGATACACACTGACACACACAGTGATACACACTGACCCACACACACACACTGACACACACACACACAATGCCACACACTGACCCACAGACACACACACACAGTAACACACACTGACACACACTCACAGTGATACAAACTGACCCCCATATACACAGTGATACACACTGACACACACACACACACACACACAGACACACACTGACCACACACACACAGTAATACACTCTGGCCCACACACACAGTGATACACACTGTATCAAACACACAGTGACACACACTGAACCACACAAACACACACAGTGATACACACTGACGCACACACACATAGTGACACACACACACCCACACACACACACAGTGAAACACACTGACCCACACGTGGACACTGATAGACTCACACACACTGATACATGCACACAAAGTGAGACACTCTGACCCACACACACACAGTGATACACACTGACCCAGACACACACACTGGTACACAATGACACGCGCACACAGTGATACACACTGACCTACACACACACAGTGACACACACTGAACCACACGCACACAGTACTAGACATTGACCCACACACACACACAGTGACATACATTGATCCACACACACACAGTGATACATTGAGACACACACCCACCCACACAGTCACACACACACACACAAACACACACACACACACGGTGACACACACAGATACAAACACACACAGTGATGCACACTGACACAGACACACACAGCGACACACACTGACCCACACACACACAGTGACACCCACTGACTCACACACACACAGTGATACACACTGACCCACACACACACAGTGACACCCACTGACTCACACACACACAGTGATACAAACTGACCCAGACACACCCAGTGTCACACACTGACCCACACACACAGTGAAACACACTGACACACACAGTGATACACACTGAACCACACACACAGCGATACACATTGACACGCACACACACACACACGCAGTGATACACACTGACCCACACACACACAGTGACACCCACTGACTCACACACACACAGTGATACAAACTGACCCACACACACCCAGTGGCACACACTGACCCACACACACAGTGAAACACACTGACACACACAGTGATACACACTGAACCACACACACAGCGATACACATTGACACGCACACACACACACACACGCAGTGATACACACTGAGACACACACACAGTGATACACACTGACACACACACACACAGCGATATACACTGACCCCACACACACAGTGATACACACTGACCCCAACACCCACACAGTGATACACACTGACCCACACACTCACAGTGATACAAACTGACCCCCATATACACAGTGATACACACTGACACACACACACACACACACACACACACACACACACAGACACACACTGACCCACAAACACACAGTGATACACTCTGACCCACAGACACAGTGATACACACTGTCACACACACACAGTGCCACACACTGAACCACACAAACACACACAGCGATACACACTGACGCACACACACACAGTGACACCCACACACCCACACACACACACACACACACAGTGAAACACACTGACCCACACGTGGACACTGATAGATTCACACACACTGATACATGCACGCAAAGTGAGACACTCTGACCCACACACACACAGTGATACACACTGACCCAGACACACACATTGGTACACAATGACACGCGCACACAGTGATCCACACTGACCTACACACACACAGTGACACACACTGAACCACACGCACACAGTACTAGACATTGACCCACACACACACACAGTGACATACATTGATCCACAAACACACGGAGGGATACACTCTGACACACACCCACCTACACACACACACACACACACACGGTGACTCACACAGACACACACACACACACACACACACACACAGTGATGCTCACTGACTTACACACACAGTGATGCACACTGACACAGACACACACAGCGACACACACTGACCCACACACAGAGTGACACTTACTGGCACACACACACACACACACACACAGTGATACACACTGACCCACACATACACAGTGATACACACTGACCCACACACACAGTGACACCCACTGACTCACACACACACAATGATACACACTGCCTCACACACACACACAGTGACACCCACTGACTCACACACACACAGTGATACACACTGACCCACACACACCCACTGGCACACACTGACCCACACACTCAGTGAAACACACTGACACACACAGTGATACACACTGAACCACACACACAGCAATACACATTGACACACACACACACACACACGCAGTGATGCACACTGAGACACACACACACAGTGATATACACTGAGACACACAGGCACAGTGATACACACTGACACACACACACACAGCGATATACACTGACCCCCACACACACAGTGATACACACTGACCCCCACATCCACACAATGATACACACTTGCCCACACACTCACAGTGATACACACTGACCCTCACAAACACACAGTGATACACACTGACCCACACACAGAGTGATACACACTGACTCACACACAGAGTGATAAACACTGACGCACACACACTGACACACACAGTGATACACACTGATCCACACACACAAGCGTGATACACACTGACACACACACACACACAGTGATACACACTGACCCACACTCACAGTGATGCATACTGACACACACACACAGCGACACACACTGACCCACACACACAGAGTGAGACACACTGACACACAGACAAACTCAGTGATACACACTGGCCCACACACACACAGTGACACACAGACACACACACAGTCCCACACACACACACACACACAGTGATACACACTGACGCACACACACACAGTGACACCCACTGACTCACACACACACACTGACCCACACACATTCTGTGGCACACACTGACCCACACACACTGCGAAACACACTGACACACACAGTGATACACACTGAACCACACACACGGTGATACACATTAACACACACACACACACGCAGTGATACACACTGACACACACACACACAGTGGTACACACTGACACACACACACAGTGATATACACTGACCCCCACACACACAGTGATACACACTGACACACACACAGAGTGATGCACACTGACCCACACACACACAGTGATGCACACTGACCCACACACTCACAGAGATACCCACTGACCCACACACACACAGTGATGCACAATGACCCACACACACACAGTGATACACACTGACCCCCCCACACACAGTGATGCACACTGACCCACACACAGCGACACACACTGACACACACACACACACACACACATACAGTGACACACACTGACACACACACACACACACAGTGAAACACACTGACCCACACACATAGTGATACACTATGACACACACACACAGTGATGCACACTGACCCACACACAGTGATGCACACTGACAGATACACACAGTGATACACGCTGACCCACACACACACAGTGATACACACTGACCCATACACACAAACACAGTGACACACACTGACACAAACACATACACACACAGTGATACACACTGACACACATTGGTACACACTGACCCACACACACAGTGATGCACACTGACAGAGACACACAGTGATACACACTGACCCACACACACACTGACACACACACACACACACAGTGGCAACACTGACACACACACACAGTGACACACACTGACCCATACACACGCGCACAGTGACACACACTGACACAAACACACACACACACACAGTGATACACACTGACCCACACACAGTGATACACACTGACACACACAGTGGTACACACTGACCCACACACACAGTGATGCACACTGACACACACACACAGTGATAGACACTGACCCACACACACACTGACACACACACACACACACACACACACACAGTGATACACACTGAGCCACACACAGTGATACACACTGACACACACAGTGGTACACACTGACCCACACACACAGTGATGCACACTGACACACACACACACACACGCACACACACACACACACACAATGACAACACTGAAACACACATACACACACACAGTGATACACAGTGACCCACACACAGTGATACACACTGACAAACACAGTGGTACACACTGACCCACACACACAGTGATGCACACTGACCACACACACACAGTGATACACACTGACCCAGACACACACAATGATGCAAACTGACCCACAAACTCACAGTGATACACACTGACACACATACACACAGTGACACACACTGACACAAACACACACACACACAGTGATACACACTGACCCACACACAGTGATACACACTGACACACACACAGAGTGATACACACTGACTCACACACAGAGTGATAAACACTGACGCACACACACTGACACACACAGTGATACACACTGATCCACACACACACAGTGATACACACTGACACACACACACACACAGTGATACACACTGACCCACACTCAAATTGATGCATACTGACACACACACACACAGTGAAACACACTGACCCACACACACACTGACACACACACACACACACACACACACACACACACACACACACACAATGATACACACTGACCCACACACAGTGATACACACTGACACACAGTGGTACACACTGACCCACACACACAGTGATGCACACTGACACACACACACACACACACACACACACACACACACACACACACACACACACACAGTGACACACTGAATCACACACACAGACACACACAGTGATACACACTGACCCACACACAGTGAAACACACTGGTAAACACAGTGGTACACACTGACCCACATACACAGTGATGCACACTGACACACACACACACACAGTGATACACACTGACCCAGACACACACAATGATGCACACTGACCCACACACTCACAGTGATACACACTGACACACACACACAGTGACACACACTGACACAAACACACACACACACAGTGATACACACTGACCCACACACAGTGATACACACTGACCCACACACAGTGATACACACTGACACACACAGTGATACACACTGACCCACACACACAGTGATGCACACTGACACACACACAAAGTGATACACACTGACCCACACACACACTGACAAACACACACACACACAGTGATACACACTGACCCACACACAGTGATACACACTGAGACACAGTGGTACACACTGACCCACACACACAGTGATGCACACTGACACACACACACACACACACACACACACACACACACACACACACACACACACACAGTGACAACACTGAAACACACACACACACACACACACACACACACATTGATACACACTGAACAACACACAGTGATACACACTGACAAATACAGTGATACACACTGACCCACACACAAAGTGA